>NW_028320874.1:0-15753 GCF_062004578.1 Staurois parvus | reverse complement strand
TACTTCCGGAGAGTTAGGTGCAGAGTATTCTCAGGAGAGGAGATTTGGATAGAGGAAGAAGAGTCCTCCAGCAGAGTATTTCAGGAGAAGAGAGGAACGTTGGATGGAGTTAGGAGCAGAGCCCTCTGGTATTTAAAAAAGAGAAATATCAAAGTCAGTAACTTGGATAAATCGTGTTTTATTGGATAAATAAAAGAGGATTCCTGTGGTGAATTAATATAGTGTTGGTGTAGGCTAGGGTCACATGTACGTGTGTTGCGATTGATGCATTTTTTTTTTTTTTTTTTTAGTTCTTGTCGTACAGGTGAAAAACGCAAAATGCTGTGGAAACAGATGAAAAACACAACCTGCGTTTTTGATGTACTTCCTTTGAATTTTATTGAACCAAAAACAAACTGCTGCAGATAAAGTCTCTGACCTATTCTAAAAAATCTCACTGGTTAAAAACACACAGATGTGAACCATAGGAGTTCATGTTAAATGAACTGTAGTGTGTTTCTGCAAACTGGGAAACACACTGGAAACCGCACAAGTGTAAACCTAGCCTAAGTAAATAACTTTATGGGGATTATTTCCTATTGATTATACTTCTTGCGTACATTTTGTGCAGTAAATGTAGGAATGTGAAAGCCGGTTTCTGTGTTGAAGCCATGTGCCAGCTGTATGATGCTGTGAACGCCGATTGATTAAATTGACCCCTACTGGATATCACAGATTATCTGCAGCTGGAGGGACGATTTCCAGAATCTTTTGCAGCCTGCCATGTGGCAGCATGTGCTCTTACAGCCACAGATAATGGGGACAGGACCAGGTAAACCTTTGATGTTTTGGCAGCAGCAATTGCAACCTCAGGGCTCCAGACATTGAAATAGTCAGTCAGTTAGATCCAGACACTGAAAATACCCAATTAAATCTAAGTAGTTTCTGGTGCAGGAACTGGAGCTTCCAGTTCTTCTACAGTAATACCTCCGGTTTACGAATTTAATTTGTTTTGCAGGACTTTTCGTATAGAGAAACACCGTTTCCCAAAGGAATGCATTGAAAACCAATTAATCCGTTCTGGAGGTCAGAAAAAAGTAAACGCTACTAAAATACTGCATGAGTTATTTTATCAAGTCATGCAGTATTTTAGTAGTGACAACCATGTGTTAATATTTCAGCTGTCAGCGGGGTTCACCACTGACAGCTGAATGTAAAAGAATTGTCGGCAATTAAAAACCAATTTTAAAAAACAGCATGGGGTCCCACTCCCATACCAAGCTCTTTGGGTCTGGTATGGATTTTGAGGGGAACTCCCACACCAAAATAAAAAAAAGGTGTGAGGCGTCCCACAAGCGAGGGCCCCCCCCCCCAAACCATACCAGGGCACATGCCCTCAACATGTTGATGGGGACAAGGGCCTCTTTGCCACAACCCTGGCTGGTGGTTGTGGGGGTCTTCGGGCAGGGGGCTTATCGGGGACATCACGCATGTGACCCCACCCATGGGACATCAATGATATAACTCAGGTGATGTCCCCGGGTGGCCCCACCCCTTACATGTTTAAGAACTGTCAAGCCACCTCAGAGGCAGACGGCTGGAAGCCATCGTCGGGAACGGAGTCTTTTTTTTTTTTTTTTTTTCTTCAATATACAGTTGAAACCATTTTTGTTAAATCTTTTTGATCAATGCAAATAGTAACTGTTTGATCCTGCCAAAAAACCTGTGAGCTGATGGCTTTCTGTGCTTCACTGTTTTTGGTTGCATTGGTCCAGTTATGGAGAAAAGGAGGGGGTGGCTGTTCTGTAGTCCTGTCCTAGGGTAACAATGCTACTTCTCTAAAAATGCAGTGCAGTGATTGAGCATGGTCTCCCTAGGATAGGAAGTGTCACTGGCAGGATCACCAGGTGAAAATAAACAGGGTAACAATTAGTGGAAATAAAAAAAGCTAATGCAGCACATCTAAGGACAAGTTTGCTGCAATACTAAATTTTGTTCTTGGGTTTATTATTGGTACTGTAAGGCTACGTTCACACTAGCCTTGTTTGCAAGCGGCAGACAGGCGTTTGGGAAGCGTTTTTACCGTTTCCCAAACACCTGTGAAAATTCTGCACATTACAGCACTTTGTGCTGTTCACACGGGAGCGTTAGTGTTGCGTTGCGTCGCGGCAAAACTGATGCCTCTGGTCGAGCCAGGAGGAGTTGAAACCTCCTATTCAAGTCTATGGTGCCTCTCCGCAAACGCCTGGCCAGCGTGTGCGGTTGTGGGGGCGTTTGCGGAGCGTTAACACCATTCAAACTGCGTTTGTGGGGCATTTTTAACGCTTGGCAAATGCCTAGCAACCTCCGCTAAACCGCGCATGCGGCGTTTGCGGAGCGTTAAACGCTCCGCAAATGCTCCGCAAACGCCGGACCAACGCTTGTCAAACGCTGTAGGGGCGTTTGACAAGAGTTGGAAAACAGTCAAGTGTGAACGAGCCCTTACAGTGCCGGCAATTTACACAGCACTTTGTAAGCATCTTGAGGACAGGGACTGATGGGGATGTACAGAATGCAGTCTAAGGTCCATATCACACTAGGACAGGAAACCAAGAAACCTACCAGCATGTATTTGGAGTGTCGGAGGAAACCAGCAAAACCCAGGAGGAACATGCAAACTCCTTGCAGGTGTCATGGCTGGGATTCTGAGGATTAAGGTTGGGGTGGTAAAACAAGATCTAGTCCCAGCATGGAGTACACGAGTTTCCTTGTTCTGTAAAGCAGGGAAGGCACAGAGCCATACTTTGTTAGGGCATCAGGAACTGGTATCATATTTCAGCTGCTCCTCCAAGAACAGCAGCAGAAGGTGATGGTGTTTATTTGTTGTATTTCTCAATTTATTAGCAGTAGCTTATTACTTCCTTTTTTTCTATATATTATTATTATTTTATTTATTTATTTTTAACAAGGAAACGCTTATTCTCTTTTTTTTTCAAGTTGCCTTGGAAAGGGTTATACAAAAGGAGATGGCCCTTTCCTGTCAGTCCCGTGTTCTTACCTGAGAAGGAAATGCAGTGATAAATAATTCAGGAATGTGACCGCCAGACTGAACTTTGTTTGGTAATGAAATAAAACAACTCAGAAATTGCTGCCTGAGCAGTTTTTTTTTGTACTTTTGTGTGAGGGATTTTTTTTTTGCCTTGTGATGTTACCATTCTAATGTAACAAATCTTGTTGATGTTTTAAAAACCTGTAAGCGTATGAGGGCAGCCATAATATGGGCAGCACAGTGGCTGAATGGTTAGCACTTCTGCCTAGCAGTACTAAGGTCATTGGTTTGAATCCTAACCACGACACCTTCTGCCTGGAGTTTGCATGTTCTCCCTGTGCCTGTGTGGGTTTCCTCTGGGTACTCTGGTTTCCTCCCAAACTCCAAAGACATGCTGGTAGGTTAATTGGCTCCTATCTAAATTGGCCCTAGTATGTGTATGTGTGTTAGGGACCTTAGATTGTACACCCCTATGAGGGTTAGGGACTGATGGGAATGTACAATATATGTAAAGTGCTGCATAAGTTGACAGCACTATAGAAGTACCTCAATTAAATAATTTTTATCCTCATGTATTTTGACAAAGCTACCTACTTAAAAAAAAAAAAAAAAAAAAAAGAGGGGAAAGGAGGAACAGCAAAGCACAATCACTGCACATTTTTAAGTAAATTAGTAAGTCTGTTTGCATGGAAACTACAATAATTTGCAGGTGGATTATTCTTTCAGCATGCTGTCAAGAGATGCTAAATGCCATCTGATTATATAAAAAAAAAACCCTAAAAACATAATATAACTAGTATGGACATGACAGCAAAATTTGGTTGTACTAAGAAGTATGGTCAAAGTATTTTTTGGCCATACTTCTCTTCAGGGGTGGACTGACAACTCATGGGGCCCCCGGGCAATAGGGGATCATGAGGCCCGTGTCCTTGCCCAAACTCAAAAAAGCCTATGAAAAAGGTATCAGGGGCATCTCAGGGGGCCCCCTACTGAACTCAGGCAGTGCCCGAGTTTCCAAATGTTCAGTCCGCCCCTGCTTCTTTTGTTGGTCAATGAAGTGCACTTGCTTATGTTCACCTGTGACCCAGCAGTAGCTGACACTATCAGGTGCTTCAGGTTCTGGAAGGATGACAACCATTTTGTCGGGATCCACCCAGCTGCTGGATTGAAGGCTGGCTTCACCTCTCAGCACACAGCTCCCTCTCCAGCACAGAACTCCAGTGAGTCGTGGGGGGGTGACTGACTGACAGTCACTGTCCTCTGCTCGGAGCAGACCAAGAACTGACTGAGCAATCAATGCTCATGTGATCGCTCAGTTTTTGGTCTTAGAACTGGGCTGAGACAGCTGCAGCATACTGATGCTGCAGCATATAGGTGAGTGTGTGAAAAAAGAAGTATGGGGTTGTGAAAAAACAAAGCTGATATTTGCATAACTTATTCCAAGTGCCAGCCCACTGCTTGCATCAGGGCTGAATGTTCTTGAAGGAGTGCTGAGGCAGGGTGATGTGTCATTTGCTGGAAGCTACGTATAACCATGAGCTACCTGCATTGCATAGAGAAGCACAGAGACCCAGTGATATCACTGAATCTAAAATAAGCAATGCAATGAAAACAGGTTTGATTTTAACAGTTTCCATTAGCATGGTGATGAGGAGTGAAAGGGGCAACCAGGGGAGTAAAATATATATTAAAACAAAAATGCTCAAATATGCTTGCTTTACAATTAAGGCCAATGCTGCTTATTGGCCCTTAATGAGCCTCATAGCAAGGCTTTATGCTTTTATCTCTAGATTTAACCAGTGTCCCTTAAACGGCAATGTGATTGAGAGCAGTTCACGTGGGGCATTTTGGTGGGGAAAAAAAAAAATTAGAGCAAGCTGTAGTTTTTTTGCAGAGTAACAAATATTAATTTGCGCCAGTGCAAAGCCCATCAACACACAGGAAAAACAGCAGGCCACCACAAGTTTAGCTTCTGTCATGCTGTAGACCCTTTCAATGTTCCAGGAAAGGAGGAGAAAAGCACGTAATGCAATGCCGCATGCCAACCCACGTCAAAGCATGTATTCTTATCTGCACATTGTGGTGTAAATGGACGCTTGCTGTCAACAAAGGGAAGGGTTCTTACCAGTACAAGTAAATTAACTGTGAAATTCCCTTTTGGATAAGGTGGTAAAGGAATTTAACACAATATCTGCATAATATTGGCTTATTTCTTTCCAGGGAATTTCTCCAAGTTCTATCTGCTGACCACAATTGACCCGTTACCATAGGAAGGAGGGGTGGTATTTGTTTTTTCCTTAGTTTAAGGTTTGGCTAGAATGTGGAGGTTTATAAGTCCTGTGTCCCCAATAGGAATATCCTTCTTTGCTTCCTTTTCCACAGGTGGGAAAGAAAATACCCTCTTAAACAGCCATCACCTTAACAGGTGTCACCTCTGAGATTTTTCCTCAGTTCCCGTTTCTGTGTCATTGGTAAGCTTTGTTTTTGTTTTTTCCTCTCCCTTTTTTGTCTTTTTGACAACTAAAATGTTTATAATTCACTTACTTTCTGTCCTTGTGACAGTGGTCACCAGGACAAATGTAGAGGGTGAATCTCAACTCTGGGGACATAGACCGCAAACCTTACAAATGTTCTAACACTTCCACTAAGGGGGTACAGGCTAATGGTGTTCCATTAAGTACTACTTCCGCTAAGGGGATACAGGCACTACTCCTGTAATGAGCCTGGACCCGTAGGGTCAACAGGTGACCTGAGCCTGGCTGACCTGCTACTACTGCTTGGTTCCTGCTCTATTCTGCTCTCCTCTGACATCATCCTTTTTGGCTGATTCAGCAATCTTTCTGTTACAATGTAAAATTAACCTCCATGAGGGGGGAGGAACAGGGATCCAGCCCCTTGCCAAGCATGCCTGTATTTTCCTCCCTGCCCAGTAACAAAGGGGTTAAACTCGTGTATACATAGCGCATGGCCAACACTGGTGACATAGAGGAGTCTTTTTCAATTGGTGTGCCTTCCGGGTTCTTCAGGGAGGATGCCTTGGCAAAATGGCTCTAAACTTGCCCACAAATTGTATACAAGCCAATGAGTAGATTACCACTTGCCTTCCTGAGGATTTAACACCATCCCCACCCCTCCTGACCAGACCATATTCATTTTTTTTTTTTTTTTTTTTTTATTTTTTTTTTTGCGCTATTTAAAAAAAAACAAAAAAAAAAAAACCCTGACAATTTTGGAAAAAAACAATATTTTGGACTTTTTGCTATTAAACTTAGTAATAGTGGTGATCAGCAACTTATAGTGGGACTGTGGCGGACATTCTGACACTGGGAGGAACTGACTTGGTGTCACGGACATCCCCAGTGACACCAATAAAGTGATCAGTGCTTAAGAAAAAAAAAAGCACTGACACTGTACTAATGGCACTGGGCAGGAAGGGGTTAACACGATGGACGATCAAAGGGTTAGCTGTGTGCAGGGAGTGTTTTACTAGGGGGCGGTGTGTTGGTGCTTCACTGTAATCGTACTGCTCTGGATGGCTGTGCAAAAAAAAAATTATAGAGGAACCTTTTGTCAGTGTGTGGTGGGTTTTTTTTTTTTTTTTTTTTTTTTTTTTCTGTCTGTGTCCCCATTAGTGAGACTCACCCCCTTCTATTTGCCTGTTTACCATTATCAGTGAAAGTAAAAGAAAATCACAAATTTTCGGTTGTCCCCAGAAAAGTAAGAGGGGATATCTTCCAATGGGCACAATAGTTCTGGTGACCTGGAGTCCCCAAAAGATTCCCTTAATTTGCAGGGATTTCCTCTCGCTTCCTGTTTTTGGTTTGGGATAGGAAGTGAAGGGAAACCTCCCCAATGGGACAAAGATGGCAAAAACCTTACAGGGGTTATGAACCCTACGTTACTCTATCCAAAATGAAGAAAATAGTTTTGCCTATAGTTCTACTATACGTGACGCTTGGAGCCCCCAAGGGGCCACAGTATAATTTGTGACCTTCAGTCTTTCCTGTATGACACACTCAGGTATGGGCAGGTGAGTTGTTTGGGCCCTGTCAGGAAGTTTGTATGGGGCCCAATGTTTTGTAATAGTGGTGCTGTTTCCTCACATACTCAAGCTAGAGGATAAAGATTTTGTTTTGAAAAGAAAAAAAAATTGCTATCTGGCCTCTCCATGTGTCAGCCACCGGCTATCTATATAGCCCAAGGATGACGTGTGCAGTGCATGTACAGAGCAGCAGCTCTCCGGCAATAAATTCTTGTCCTTTTACCCCAGTACAGGGGAAGATGAGAACGTTTCCCTCTGACCTATGACCAGCCCTGGGAAGTAGCAGTTCCTGATCCCATCTCCCCGTTTCTCATTCCGTGCTACTTTAATAACTAGATTTTTATGCGCTGTTTAGTAAAAGCACATGGCTGATGGCTATCAAACCCCTTTTCCTTTCGGCACATATTTATTGAGCAGTGTCTTGGGCAGGAGGTGGAAGAAGGCTTTTAGAGGGTGAAGTAGTCTGCTGGTTGTTTATGATTATTATTATTATATTTTTTTTTTTCTAAGATATTAATGCATTTTGTTTTTTGTGCGTTTCTTATTGTAAGCGGAGATGTCCTGTGATACACAGATTTCCTGCTGTGCGTTCCTTTTTAAATGGCAGTTGGTGGATAAAAGGAAATCTAATTCTACAGTGACTTCAAAATGTATACATTGTATTAGATATTTTACACCCAAATGAGTAATGCAAAGCTTTGACAGTATCATTTCAGCATATTGTATGGAAGATTTTTGTCACATTTTAGTAAGAGAATTTATTTTCTGTTCAGTAAAAATGGATCAGACCATTCAAATTATATCCATTGACATTCAGTTCTTCTTGCCATTTTCTCTACAATGACCGCCTCATTATTCTATAGGAGACCAAGTGGGGGGTTTTAACTTTTTGCAGAAGTTGTATGATCAATACCAAGGTTAACCACTTCAAGTCTGGACACTTCACCCCCTTCCAGTCCAGGCCATTTTTCAGCACTACCACACTTTGAGTGACACTTAGTCATGCAACACTGTACCCATATGAATTTTTTTTTTTTTTTTTTTTTTTTTTTTTTTTGAGACCGCTTTCTTTTGGTGGTTTTGATCACCACTGTGCTTTTTATTTTTTGCTATATAAATGAAAAAATACAGAAAATTATGAGAATCATTTTTTTTGCTTCGTTTTTGTTTATACAATTTTGCAAATACATTTTCTTCAAAAATGTAGGCCAAAATGTGTTCTTCTACAATTTTGGGGTAGACGTAATCCAAAACAGTGTATAGTATTTAGTCTGTGAAAGCTATAGCGTCTACAAACTATGGGGTATATTTGAAAATTGATCAGTTGAGGCCCTAAAATGCTGGTATGATGTATGTTAGTAATCAGAACGCTGGTACGGGGTATGGCAGTGATCGGGATGTTAACATGAGGCATGGCGGTGATCAGGACACTGGTCTGGGGGGGGGGGGGGGAATGGCGGTGATCGGGACGCTGGTATGTGAGGGGGGATGGTGGTGTTCAGGATGCTGGCTTGGGGTATGGCGGTGATCAGGACATTGGTATGGGGGGGGGGGGGGGAATGGCGGTGATCGGGATGCTGGTATGGGAGGGGGGATGGCGGTGTTCAGGACATTTGGTATGGTGTTTTTTGTGCACCGTGGGACAGGTGACGGGCTGGCTGCACTATTTATTATGAAAATACTGGGGCAGTGATGGGAGACACTGGGGGGGGGGGGCACTAAACTAGGACACTAGGGTGGCTTGCACTGCAGCCTGTGAGTATACAGCAGCCTGTCTACACTCACAGGCTGCAGGATTGCTTCTCTTTGCTGTCACCCTGAGAGACGCAAACTTTAGTTTCACTTTCCAGTGTTTGCTGTGACCATTTACAGCTCTCGCATTGTAGTCACATGGTAAAACACCATGTGATCACCCAGACAGTGATAATGTGATCTGCTGTTTCCAGGCAACACACCTATCGCCGGGTGCGCGCTCTGTGGGCCGCACAGGAGCTGCCGATGCAGGTTGACGTACAGGTATGTTAGCCTGCATTGGCAAAGGTTAAAGATATACAATGTTTTAGTGCTCCTATTAAAGAGACACCTTATGCAGTACACCTGGGGGGCTTTGCCAGGGATGCCATACTCCATGTAACAGGCTGCCTAGAATTTCACCTTAGTCACTGTTTAGAATCCTGGGAGAAGTACTGCTGCCATGCTTGTAATGAAGAGCAAATGGGGGAGATTTACTAAAGCTGGTGCACTCAGAATCTGGTGCCGCTGTGCATAGTAACCAATCAGATTCTAAGTTCAGCCTATTCAATTAAAGGAAAAGTTCACCTTACGATCAGACCGGCCCCCTGCTGTACCCTGTACTTGTAGAAAAAAGTATCCTGTTATCTTTGTATTGTTTCCTTTTGTGTGAAATCCCTGGAGTTCCTGCCAGTCCCCCTGCTTTTGTATTGAAAACTGACCACACTAAGCAGAAGAACACATGGCAGTCAGTTCTCTAGCTATGCTGGGAACTGAGTCTGCTCTCCTCCCGTGATCAGACTTGTTGTCTTCCCCCCCCCCCCACACACACACACACAGCCAACAGCTCAGTGTACTGCCGTTTCTCCTCCCTCAGCTCTAATGCAGCTGAGAACAGAAGGTATGTGATCGCTTGTACAAAAAAGCTGGTATTTTATCTATTTATTATACATTCTCTATATACAAATGTTTTGCCTTTCATTTTCTATTTTTAAACAGAGTGGGTTGTTTTTACAAGGGGAGGGTTTACATATACTTTTAAGCTTTGACAATAAAACCTGGAAGCTGATTGGTTTCTATGCAGAGCTGCACCAGATTTTGCACGCTCCCAGTGTTTTAGTAAATCTCCCAAATGTTTTTGTTTTGGCACAGCAGATTGAAATGGAAGTAGTAAGTTTTAATAACTTTAACTTTGCTTGAATTACAAATACACAGTATGTTTACTTAATGAGTCTGGTGGGGTTTTTCGTGACATCTTTGACCAGGGTATGCTAGGTAGATGATGTCATGAGAAGGTGGGGTCACCCGATGTCCTGGGGAGTGTCTCCGTTCCTTGACTTAAGAGCTTTTGTCAGCACCTGGAGCTCTAATAACGGACTTGTCAAAAACTTTTGTCTTTATTCACTTTTTACTCTTTTGATAAATGAGTAGAGGTACTATATGTAGCCCATACTCATTCACATGTGGGGGGGGGGGGGCGGGATATGGGAGCCCCCTTGTTAAAAGGAGGCTTCCAGATTCTGATACCCCCCCACAGCACAGGGTTGTGGGGAATAGACTCTTGTCCTCATCATTATGGGGACCAGGTGCTTTGAAGGAGGGAGCCCCCCTGCCTCCAAAACACCCCCACCCACACCTTAACTGCTTCCCCTCCGCCCTATAGCAGAAATACACAGCTAACTCTTTGATCGCCCCAGATGTTAACCCTTTCCTGCCCTGTGCCATTAGTAGTGTCAATGCTTTTTATTAGCACTGATCGCTGTATTGGTGCCACTGGAGATGTCAGTGACACAAAGTCCATTCCCTCCAGTGTCAGAATGCCCGCTGCAGTCCCTCTATAAGTTGCTGATCGCTGCCATTACTAGAAAAAAAAATCCACTATATATACCGCCATTTTGTAGACGCTAAAACTTTCAATTAAACCATTTAATTTACACGTATTAAAAAAAAAAAAAATCAAGTGAACAAGTTTAATAGTAAAAAATACTGTTTTTTTTTTTTTGTTTTTTTTTTCCTCCCAAATGGTTGGTATTTAATTATTTCAAGTACTTACATAGCGCCGTCAATTTACTGTACATTCACATCAGTCCCTAACCCTCAAGGTATTCTTTTGTTTATAGTGCAAAAAATAAAAACCACACGGGCAATCAAATACCACCAAAAGAAAGCTCTATTTGTGGGGGGTGGGGGGGGGGAAGGACACAAATTTCATTTGGGTGCAGCGTAGCATGATCATGCAATTGTCAGTTAAAGTAACACAGTGCCATAATGCAAGAAATGGCCTGGTCAGGAAGGGGGATAAGTCCTCTGGAGGGCGAGTCGTTAACAACCAGCTAACGTCACACAAAACGCAAGTGCATAAAAAAAGCATTAAAAATGCACCCAGAAAATGCATCAACCGCAATCTGCATAGATGTGAACCTAGCCTTAATAAATTTGCCTGCCTAAATAGTTTCTTTCATGTGATTTCCAGGTGTTTATTACACTTGACAGAAATTACAGTGCTCACTCTTCTTCCTTCTTCTTCCCCCCCAAATGTCTACGGCCCTTTTCATACTAGCAGTCAGATCGTGTACGTTTTTCAGGCAGACTGGATCAGACCCTCCATTCTCCTCTATGGGCAGCCTGATTTGTGTCAGTTTTACACCCGGCTACCTCCAATCTGGCAATAACAAACAAAAGGGGGATCTGTTATTCTTTGTCTGGTGTAAATGGGCAGCCAGTCCATTTACATTTGACTGCCCATGGAGCAGAGCGGGCTGTGTCCACGTCTGCTCTGCATAAGTGGAGCGGACGTGGACTGGTCATCCACCTGCACTGCTCTTCTCAGCAGGGGATCACCAGGCAGATCCCTCAAACAAGATAAAAATGGATTCTACCACGTGTGAATGGGGCCTACCACAGACTGGACCCTGCTGCTGCCTCTCGCCTTGTGATAAAATGTTAGTCTAATTACTGGCGGAGAGGAGACTGAGTAAATGCTTTTTTTCCTGCATGCAGCAGACTGATGACATCCTCTAAGGCTAGGCAAAGTCACTTCCTGGAGCTTGAGAATTGTTTTTTAATGATAAACGGAGTTTTTCTGAGACATTTATACTGTTGCATTATATTGTGATCTGTCTGGAATGTGGAGACTGACAAGTCTAATTTTAACCTTGTTAACAAAGGTGACACAGAGTACCTCAAGCAGGGTGGTTGGCGCTGTAGTCTTTATGCTTTTCCTTGACCTCTCTGCAGCCTTCGACACAGTCGACCACCCCCTCCTCAAAAAAAACTACACTCCCTCAGCCTCAGAGATTCTGCTCTCTCCTGGCTCTCATCCTACCTGTCACAACGCTCTTTCAGCGTTACCTATAATGCTACCACCTCCCCCTCACTCCCCCTCTCTGTTGGGGTCCCTCAAGGCTCTGTCCTCGGGCCCCTTCTCTTGTCCATCTACACCTCCTCCCTTGGCCAACTCATTCACTCTCACGGGTTCAACTACCACCTATATGCTGACGACACACAAATCTATCTCTCAACCCCCCACCTCACCACCTCAGTCTCCGCCTGAATCACACACCTACTGAGCGACATATCAGACTGGATGTCACTCCACTTCCCTAAACTGAACCTCTCCAAAACCAAGTTTTTTGTCTTCCCCCCCCCCCCCCCCCCCCGCCCGGACACCACCCCCACTTACTTCTCCATCACATCCAACAACACCACCATCAAACCCGCCCCGCAGGCCAGAGTACTTGGTGTCATTCTGGACTCCAACCTATCCTTCCAGCCCCAAGTCCAATCTTTAACAAACTCGTGCAGACTCCACCTCTGCAACATCGCCAAAATACGCACGTTCCTAACCCCAGAAACCACTAAACAGCTCATCCACTCCCTCATCATGTCACGACTCGACTACTGCAACTCCCTCCTCACTGGCTTGCCTCGCCGCTGGCTATCCCCGCTTCAGTCGATCCTGAATACGGCTGCCAAACTCCTTCACCTTTCCAACCGCTCCATTTCCGCCACCCCCCTCTGCCAATCCCTCCACTGGCTTCCGATTGCGCAACGAATCAAATTCAAAATCCTAAACTGACATACAAAGCTGTCCATCAGACTGCCCCAAACTACATCACCGACCTAATATCCAAGTACCGCCCAGCACGCACACTCCGCTCTTCACAAGACCTCCTTCTCTGTAGTTCCCTGGTCTCCTCCTCCCATGCCCGCCTCCAGGATTTCTCCAGAGTGTCACCCATCCTCTGGAACTCCCTGCCCCAACCCATCAGATTATCACCTACTCTCCTCTCGGCGCACCCTGAAAACCCATCTCTTCAGGGAAGCCTGCTAACCTGCCGACCTCCTCCACTCTTCCTACCACTCCATCCCCCACAGCTATCTCCTCATGTACCACCATCCCCTCCCTCCTAGATTGTAAGCTTGAAAGAGCAGGGCCCTCGATCACCTCATGTTTTGCATTGTATTGGTATTGTTCTGTCACATGTTCTGTCCCCCTTTTGTAATGTACAGTGCTGAGCGAACCATTGGCGCTTTATAAATACTGTATTATAATAAGGCTTCATCGTTGTGTTGAGAATTAGTGATCATGTCCTGGCAGCCATACAGGGGATTATAGGGTAATTCTATATGTCCTTTGCCAACTGTGTGGGACTTTCCCAAATAATAGGCACACTGTTCAGGTATGTCAGGCTTAATCTATCATGCTGTGCCCATTTCACTTTGCATACACAAGAGGAAACCTGACCGTCCCTCTGATGAAAGTTTCCCAGTTGCTTGCTTTTTTTTTTTTATAATTCTCCGCAGTAGCTTGCACACTAAAAACTAGACATCCGTACATTCTTTATTTAGTTATCCCATTCCCCCACCCTCTTACATTCTTTTATGACCCCATGTCTGTGCAGTAATGTGTCCTGGAAAGACCACTCTAAAATGCTTGATATTAAAGACCATGGAAAGTGCTACTTGCAGCAACCTCATAAAATGGAGCAGGCAGGATTGCATTGCTGACTGTGTTATTGTTTTGGAGAGATTTACCCTTTTTTACATGTGTAATGGTGACCACACAGGAAATGAGTGAACATCTATATAATAAAGACACCAGGCCCAGACTGGGACAAAAAAAGAGGCCCGGCATTTTGAACTGAGCAGCCCAAAGCCCAGGGACCCTTTCCTCGGAGCCTAGTGTCAGTTGGTTTTTTTTTCTATTAAATTCTTTACAATTTTATATATATTATTTTATTTATTTTTTTCTGTAGGAGGAAAGGAGGGAAAGAAGAGAAATGAGAGAAACAGGAGACAGAGAGAAGGGGGGAGAGAAGACAAAAGGCTAGCTTGAACTAGTGTGGGCGAGGCAGACACAGGAGGAGGGGCAGCTTTCTCTCTCCTCTCCTGTCTGTGGTGGGTGGGGAACTGTCAGTACTGCTGACTGATCCCCTGCAGTGCTCCAGGGGATAAAGGGGGGCCCCCCAGGGAAACATACAGGTGCCCAGGTCAGCCAGCCTGCAGGAGATGGATAGGAGAGGCAGTTGGGCAGAACATAGAGGAACCGAGAGATGCACGGTCCTCATGTGCCGTCCGGCCGCATCTCCTGGCCAGGTGGCCCCGGCCCTCCAGGCAAATGCCCCGTGTGCCCTATGGCCAGTGCGGGCCTGGAAGACACTGACAGTAATAGAAACTTGGATAAAGTTGTAAAAAGATTGGAAGCTTTGTCAACACTTAAAATCCTAAATTTCACTAAGGAGTATGTGTGTCTCGAATCTATTATATCTCATTGACTACAATATATGACTACATTTGTCCCCTAAACCTTGGTTGGAATTAGTGATGAAGAAGCTGTGTTTAGCCTCTAAAAAGGACACTAGGAGAAACTGCACACCCAGCTGTACCCACCACTTTGTCTTCTGCTAAGTTCACACATATGCGATTGGTGTGGCTCATGTTCTCATGGGCACAGCAGTGCATTTTTCTGAGCAGGCTGCTGTATCTGTGGGATATGCATAAAAAAAAAAAACCAGCACCCTTTTAAACTGCAGTCACATGAAATTGCATGGCTCTTCTGCTGCATGCAGCTTCCCGCACCCATAAACACTGAGTTTTCAGATGCATGACAGTGCCATTATGAATTAATGGAACCCACTGTGCTTCTGCTAAAAAGCTGAGTGTTTTGCCAGTGGGTGCAGGAATGCATGCAATTTACTTGATTTCTCTCAAATGCACATATGAAAACCTAGTGAAGTTTTAACGTTTTTGACATGGAGGATCCCTTGAAATAACTTTCTGGCTTCAATAATTATTTATATTTTCAGCTAACCGTACGTTTTGGTATGATTGTCATTGTAAAGAATGCTCCTTAAAGTGTTACTAAACCCACAACAGTAAAATCAGTCTGTATATGCAGTAAATCATGCTTGCTATATTCACTGTGGAATCTAAGGGGTTAATCCTTCTCATTGTGTAAAAAGGATGTTTGATCCTCCTTTTTACTGTTCCAAATCCATCTGCCATAGTACAGAGCAGCAATGGTAAGTCTGCACATGCTCTGTTTGATGTGTATTGCTAGAGAAGGTTTTAATTTATTTATGTTTTGGAGAGTGCATGAGATCGCCACAGGGCCAATCCGTGCTGTCCAGACAGAGGGTGAGGGGTCATGCAGCCTCAAAGGACAGTCAGAGGAGAATGAAAACTCTTCCTACAAGATTAACCAGTGCTTGGCCGGACACTGGTAGAAGTCACAAGACTGCTATATACTGCTGATGAGAAAAAGTATTTTAGCAGTTTATATTTACTAAAATAATTGCGTTTCCATGTACTGTGGAAGACTGGATATAGAGAATGCAGAGTCATGGGTTTAGTAAGATTTAAATCTGTGCTCCATTGGGAAGAATTCCTCTTTTACAGATCGCTAAATGACCAGTGGTTTACTCATCTGAGAGGCAGAAATCACTCATTGAATGAGGAGCCCCTACCAGCC
>NW_028320873.1:0-81632 GCF_062004578.1 Staurois parvus | reverse complement strand
CAAGCCTTACCACCGCCTGTGCAGAAATGCGTAGAAACGTGCCCATGCTTGATCAGACCTGTAGGTGTGGCCAAGCCTTACACCGCCCTGTGCAGAAAACGCGTAGAAACACGCCCATGCTTGATCAGACCTGTAGGTGTGGCCAAGCCTTACACCGCCCTGTGCAGAAACGCGTAGAAACACGCCCATGCTTGATCGGACCTGTAGGTGGGGCCAAGCCCTTACACTGCCCTGTGCAGAAACGCGTAGAAACGTGCCCATGCTTGATCGGACCTGTAGGTGGGGGCCAAGCCTTACACTGCCCTGTGCAGAAACGCGTAGAAACACGCCCATGCTTGATCAGACCTGTAGGTGTGGCCAAGCCTTACACCGCCCTGTGCAGAAACGCGTAGAAACGTGCCCATGCTTGATCAGACCTGTAGGTGTGGCCAAGCCTTACACCGCCCTGTGCAGAAATGCGTAGAAACACGCCCATGCTTGATCAGACCTGTAGGTGTGGCCAAGTCTTACACTGCCCTGTGCAAAAACGCGTAGAACCGTGCCCATGCTTCATCGGACCTGTAGATTCGGGCCAAAACTAACACTGCCCTGTGCAGAAATGTGTAGAAACGTGCCCATGCTTGACTGGACCTGTAGATGAGGGCTAAGCCTTACACTGCCCTGTGCAGAAACGCGTAGAAACGCGCCCATGCTTGATTAGACCTGTATGTACGGCCAAGCCTTACACTATCCTGTGCAGAAATGCGTAGAAACACGCCCATGCTTGATCGGACCTGTAGATGAGGGCCAAGCCTTACACTGTCCTCTGCAGAAAAGCGTAGAAATGCGCCAATTCTTGACTGGATCTGTAGATGTGGGCCAAGCCTTACACTGCCCTGTGCTGAAACACACCCATGCTTGATCGGACCTGTAGATGCGGACCAAGCCCTTACACCGCCCTGTGAAGAAACGCGTAGAAACGCGCCCATGCTTGATCAGACCTGTAGATGCAGACCAAGCCTTACAATCCCCTGTAGAGAAACGCTTAGAATTGCACCCGTGCTTGATCGGACCTGTAGATGAGGGCTAAGCCTTACGCTGCCCTGTGCTGAAACACACCCATGCTGGGACGGGCCTGTAGGTGCAGACCAAGCCTTACACGGTCCTCTGCAGGAAACGCGTAGAAATGCGCCAATCTTGACTGGATCTGTAGATGTGAGAAAAGCCTTACACTGACCTGTGCAGGAACTCATAGAAACAAGCCTTACACTGCCCGGTTCAGAAATGCGCCCATGCTTGATCAGACCTGTAGATGTTGGCCAAGACTTACACAAAAAAAACTGGACCTTCAAGGCTCGTTCCTCCACAAAGGTTCTCACCCTACCCTGATCTGTTCAGTGCTACATTTTTGAAGGCTAGGGAAAAAAAAAACTGGACCTTCAAGGCTCGTTCCTCCAAAAAGGGTTCTCACCCTCCCCTGATCTGTTCAGTGCTATATTTTTGGAGGCTAGGGAAAAAAAACTGGACCTTCAAGGCTCGTTCCTTCAAAAAGGTTCTCACCCTCCCTGATCTGTTCAGTGCTATATTTTTGAAGGCTAGGGAAAAAAAACTGGACCTTCAAGGCTCGTTCCTCCAAAAAGGTTCTCACCCTCCCCTGATCTGTTCAGTGCTATATTTTTGAAGGCTAGGGGAAAAAAAACTGGACCTTCAAGGCTCGTTCCTCCAAAAAGGTTCTCATCCTCCCCTGATCTGTTCAATGCTACATTTTTGAAGGCTAGGCAATGGTTTGAGTTTTGGTGACAGTGACCCCATACACACCTGCTGGGCACTGAGCCCCTCCGGCATAGGCCCGAGCTCAGATGGGGGGTTCAGCTCCAGGTCCAGCCCGCTGACTTCCAGGAACCCCATCTCCTCCTCTTCTGAATCCCCTAAAAGACAGAAGATATGAGAACATAGCTTGATGGTCTTCATCCCCCCCGGAAAAAAGGACCGGTTACCGAAGAGACGCTCTCCTCTGTGATGCTGTCACCCTCGGTCACCGAATTCCTGGAGCATCGCCTCCGGAGCCAAACTGCAGAACTCCGGGGCCGGCGGGCCCAGCACGAACCTCAGGGACATGTTGGAATGGGGTGCATGAGGCGCTCACTGCCAGGCTGGGTGTGACCAGCACTGAGGTTTTCGGTGGTTGTGTCCGGGAGGAGGGAGGAGGAGGCCGTGTTTGCTGACACTGATTCTTTCACTCTTGTGGGCCACTTCCCTATTCACCCTGAGCACAGCGCTGACTGCGCCGCGTCTTACAAACCACAAGGAATCCCTCCATACACCCCCATCACCCCGAAAAATTCAGGGCAATGGCGCCATGACCCCTTTTTATTCCTTGGAAATATTGTTTCCAGTAGATCTGCCTATTTATGAAACTTCTCCAGTCAATTTAAAGGGAAGGAAACAAATATATTCCTGGAGAGAACACAAGTTACAAACAGGGGCGGACTCAGCATTTGGAAACTCGGGCACTGCCCGACGGCCCGGGGTCAGTAAGGGGCCCCATGAGATGCCCCTGGTGCCTTTTTCATAGGCTTTTTTGAGTTTGGGCAAGGACACAGGGGCCCCATGATCCCCTATTGCCCGGGGGCCCCATGAGTTGTCAGTCTGCCCCTGGTTACAATATGGTGAAGGTGATCCGGGGAATATCCAATTGCCTCTCGGGGGATCAGGAAGGAATTTTTTCCCCTGCAGGAGCAAATTGGATTGTGCTTTGCTGGTTGTTTTGCCTTCCTCTGGATCCACTGTGGGTGGAGGATTATAACTTTTTCTCAAATGGTTGAACTGGATGGACTTTTCTTTTTTTTTCTAAAGCTAAAGGTTATTAGATCCCGGGGATGCCAGATCTTAAATATGTCAACACAAAAGTCATTTCTGATCGTGAAACAGAAAACATGACCAGAATGATACTGTGCGGTCTCAAACCGGTCTGTTGTCTTACCTGTTGTTTCTTTGCGCTGTAGAAAAGTTACTTTGCGCATGACTGCGATCCGCGTCTTCTCCAGACCGTCCTTGGTGCCGCTACGAGCTGCTTTCATGAGCTGAGTCATCTGAAGGGAAAATACAATTTTCAGACCACATGGCTAGATTGTACCACGAAGAGAAACTTGACAGGTGGATGCCGGCTAAATGATCGGATATAGGGCTCAGAGAGGTAGGAGATGGGAGGGCATCATCATCCAACTAGGAGAGAGGCGGTACATCAGCAAACCAAAACAGGACACCATCACCCAATCAGAACTGAGTGGGGAACCATCAACAATCAGTAGATAAGGTACCATCACCCCACACAGTGGATGGGGCACCATCAACCACGCAGAAGATGGGGCACCATCAACCACGCAGAAGGTGGGGCACCATCAACCACGCAGAAGGTGGGGCACCATCAACCACGCAGAAGGTGGGGCACCATCAACCACGCAGAAGGTGGGGCACCATCAACCACGCAGAAGGTGGGGCACCATCAACCACGCAGAAGGTGGGGCACCATCAACCACGCAGAAGGTGGGGCACCATCAACCACCCAGAAGGTGGGGCACCATCAACCACCCAGAAGGTGGGGCACCATCAACCACCCAGAAGATGGGGCACCATCAACCACCCAGAAGATGGGGCACCATCAACCACCCAGAAGATGGGGCACCATCAACCACCCAGAAGATGGGGCACCATCAACCACCCAGAAGATGGGGCACCACCAACCAACCAGAGGATGGGGCACCACCAACCAACCAGAGGATAGGGCACCACCAACCAACCAGAGGATAGGGCACCACCAACCAACCAGAGGATAGGGCACCACCAACCAACCAGAGGATAGGGCACCACCAACCAACCAGAGGATAGGGCACCACCAACCAACCAGAGGATAGGGCACCACCAACCAACCATAGGATAGGGCACCACCAACCAACCAGCACATAGGGCACCATCAACCAGCCAGAGGATAGGGCACCAGTAACCAACCAAAAGAAAGGAGACCATCCCACATCCAGAAATTAGGAACCTTCCATATCCATGACAAAGAGGGGCAGAGCAACACACAGCCATGTACTAGGAGTAGAGGTAGAGTCACAAATGGCCAGGTACCAGAGAAGGGGCAGAACCACACACAGCCAGGAACTATTGAATGGGCAGAGCCCTAAACAAAAGAGGATACCATCAATCAATCTGAAAAGTGTGGGGAACCATTATCTAAAGAGAGAGGGAGCATCATCACCCAACTAGAAGATGAGGCACCATCACCCTACTAAAAGAGGACACCATCACCCAATCATAAGAGAGTGAGGAACTAATCACCCAAAGAGAGAGGGGTCACCATAACCCAAAGAGAGAGGGGTCACCATAACCCAACAATACACGGGGGCATCATTACCCAATTATGAGAGATGGCACCATCAGTCAACCAGAAAAGTAGGCACCATCAACCAACCAGAAGACAGGACACCACTACCAAACCAAAAAATACGGGATCACCCCACAAACATATAACTATCCCATAGCCATACGTAAATGAGGGGCAGAAAAAGGCACCAGAAAAGGGGGCACAGCCAAACACAGACGGATAATAGAAGAGGCAGAATTACACACAGCAGAAACCAGAGAAGGAGACAGAGCCACACACACAGCTGGGTACAAGAGAAGGGGACAGAGCCACACACACAGCTGGGTACAAGAAAGAGAAGGGGACAGAGACACACACTAAGCTGGGTACAAGAAAGAGAAGGAGACAGAGCCACACACAGCTGGGTACAAGAGAAGGGGACAGAGCCACACACAGCTGGGTACAAGAGAAGGGGACAGAGCCACGCACAGCTGGGTACAAGAGAAGGAGACAGAGCCACGCACAGCTGGGTACAAGAGAAGGAGACAGAGCCACGCACAGCTGGGTACAAGAGAAGGGGACAGAGCCACGCACACAGCTGGGTACAAGAGAAGGGGACAGAGCCACGCACAGCTGGGTACAAGAGAAGGAGACAGAGCCACGCACAGCTGGGTACAAGAGAAGGGGACAGAGCCACGCACAGCTGGGTACAAGAGAAGGGGACAGAGCCACGCACAGCTGGGCACAAGAGAAGGGGACAGAGCCACGCACAGCTGGGCACAAGAGAAGGGGACAGAGCCACGCACAGCTGGGTACAAGAGAAGGGGACAGAGCCACGCACAGCTGGGTACCAGAGAAGGGGACAGAGCCACGCACAGCTGGATACCAGAGAAGGGGACAGAGCCACGCACAGCTGGGTACCAGAGAAGGGGACAGAGCCACGCACAGCTGGGTACCAGAGAAGGGGACAGAGACACACACAGCTGGGTACCAGAGAAGGGGACAGAGCCACACACATCTTTGTACCAGAGAAGGGGACAGAGACACACACAGCTGGGTACCAGAGAAGGGGACAGAGCCACACACAGCTGGGTACCAGAGAAGGGGACAGAGCCACGCACACTCAGAATCCACGGAAGAAAGCAGTGCCACAGAACTGTACTATAAAAAAAATAATAAAAACAGGAATGCAATCTAGGAATGCAGAGGAGTGAAGAGACACAATGGTACACAGCACAGTGGATGGGGGGTGATGGACATACACAGAAGATGAAAATCACATTCACATGCAGCGCTGAACATGACCGCAGAGCTCTCCAGAAGCCGGCGGGCGGAGGCTTGCAGCACATATGGCGGCAGAGCGCCTATGGCTCCCTCTGGACTTATTATTAAGTTTACTATCTATCTGTGATGGATCATTAAATCATTAAATTAGGTTTCACTTGTCAGACATAATGAAGAGATCTGCACCAGGAACCTCGACTGATTTATTCGCTCATGTTACCAACAAAGCGACAAACATTACGCGAGTCACGTGACCAGAGCCGGCTCTTCCGAGAGCGGGAGGATACTAAAACCCTTCAATTCCCCCTCACACACACATCTATTTGCGTTGTGCTTTTTTTTTCTGGGAATTTTATTTTTTCATTTGCAGCCACAAAATTGAAGCTTCTCTACAAATATTTGTACAGAGCGTAAAGCAGCGAAGATCGCGAAATGAGACGCTGCAATAATCCACGCAATTATTTACAATCGGTGCCAGATGATGGGGATAAAACTCCCTTAGTGAGGCCAGGCTGTCGCAACAACTGAGAAGAAAAACACCTAAAACTGGAAATTCTACCATCCTGACTCATCAAGCTGTAATAGCACTGAAGGCATCCTAAAGAGTGCTTACGGCATGCTAAAATGGCCTCTCAGTCAATATTACTGACGTTTTAGCATGCATTAATGTGTATTTAAACCCAAGAAGAAAAATGTTATATATCCAAGAGTACCAGTCCTTAGATGTATTGGCTGCATTACTTTTCTTCATTGAGATTTCCCCCCCCCCCCGTGTTCTTACCTGGTGATCCTGCCAGTAACACGCTTCCTGTCCTAGGGTGACAACACTCATTTACCGGACTGTATCCATGGAGGAGCAGCATTATCACCCAAGGTTCTTCGATTAATTTGGACTACAAACATTTCACCCCTTTCTATACATAGAAAGAAGGTGTTTTGTAGATCACAGATGATTGCTGGGAACACGGTTTGAGTTTTCAGTTCAGTGAAAGGGATGGTAAACATTTTTGTTCAAAGGGTATAGATATACTTTAATGCTCCCTAGAAAGTACTTTAAGGCATGCTAATGTGGGCTATCAATCTATATTATTGAATGGCACTTTAGCATGCCTTAGAAGCATGCCATAAACATCATTGCAGCTTGATACATATAAAAGAAACAAAAAGAAAAGAGAAGAGAAGGAGGGAGAGAGGGAGAGAAGGAGGGAGAGAGGGAGAGAGGGAGAGAAGGAGGGAGAGAGGGAGAGAAGGAGGGAGAGAGGGAGAGAAGGAGGGAGAGAGGGAGAGAAGGAGGGAGAGAGGGAGAGAAGGAGAGAAGGAGAGAGGGAGAGAAGGAGAGAGGGAGAGAGGGAGAGAAGGAGAGAGGGAGAGAAGGAGAGAGGGAGAGGGAGAGAAGGAGGGAGAGGGACAGTGAGAATAGGAGGAAGAGGGTGGAGGGGGAAGAGGAGGAGGGAGGAAGAGGGTGGAGGGGGAAGAGGAAGAGGGAGAGGGAGGAAGGAAGAGGGTGGAGGGGGAAGAGGGAGAGGGAGGAAGAGGAAGAGTGAAAGGGAGAGGGAGGAAAGGGAGAGGAGGAGATGAAGAGGGAGGAAGAGGGAGGAGAGGAAGAGGGAGGAAGAGGGAGGAGAGGAAGAGGGAGGAGAGGAAGAGGGAGGAGAGGAAGAGGGAGGAGAGGAAGGAAGAGGAAGAGGGAGGAAAGAAGAGGAAGAGGGAGGAAGGAAGAGGAAGGAAGAAAGAGGGAGGAAGAGGAAGGAAGAGGGAGGAGAGGAAGAGGGAGAGGGAATGGAGAAGGTAAAACAGACAGGAGAGGGACATCAGGAGACAGGGATAGGAAGGGGGAATGAAAGGACTGGAAACCAATCAGGTGAGCTGGAGAGGGATAAAGTTGTGACCTTCTCTGTCTTCAGCTGCTCCTTCACTGTCCAGTCACCAGGATTGGTATGGGGGGGGGGGGGGGACGACACGGCTGTATTCCTAAACTGTGGGACGTGCCACACACCTGGCTGTACTGTGTGGCAGAGCTGTGTGAATCTCAGGATTACAGGGTCAGAAGTAGAAATCCTCTGTATGATAAACATCTCTCTTATATGTACAGCTTTGACCCTAAACAAAGGACATTTTTACGACAATATTAAACAGATTCTGTTGGGAGGCAATGATTGAATAACTCAGGTGAGATGGTGCTCAGTTGCGCGGTGACATCACACACATTGATGGTGGAGATGAGCGATGGAAGGCATGCATGGAGAGAATGGCGGATGAAGGACGGGCCGGTGACATGGCACGCTGTACCTTACAGTCATATCTCTGTTTGAGCTCTCGGACATCTCTTCTCCTGACCCTCAGAGCCAGGAGGTCTCTCTTAGTGCGGCTATATCTCTCCTTCAGTCTGTTGAGGTCCGGGGACAACTGCGGTCAGGCGGTGGCGACAAACAGAGGAGACAGCACAGGACGCAAAAGCCGAGAAGTGAGAAAAGGCAGCCAGACATCAGCACATTAAAGACAGTTAGTTTGTCCCTTCGCACATCATACATGGAAGCATTACAAGCATAAATTTTAAAGGGTGCTATAAACTCAACTGGGCGCCATCCTCTCCCCCCAAAACTGAACACAAATGTAGTAAAGACCAAGAACACCCCCAAAAAAATAGGTATTTTAAAAATGGAATAATTTTAAATATTATAGAAGTCGAAAAGAAAGTCCTAACAGAGATCAGTAACATATTCAGGTCTAATAACAGACATAAAGTGCAATATATGAGAAAATCTTGATAATGGTAAACAAAAGCAAACAAGGGCGCACTCTCATCATGCATTACCGTAGGATACCACAAATTTAATAAAAAATCCTAAAGATGTATAGTCACAAACCAAAGAGCTGGACCCCCTTCTTCAGAGTTTTATTTAGCTCTGAAGAAGGGAGTCCGGCTCCCGAAACGCGTTAGCCTATTCCTAGAAGGGTCTATTATTCCATTGGTCTGACATTACAGATACATCTGCCCTGTTTTTACCCGCTTTGGTTTGTTAGTATACATCTTTATGAGTTTTGATTAAATTTGTGGTATACCACGGCAATGCATGATGAGAGTGCGCCCTTGTTTGCTTTTGTTCACCAATATCAAGATTTCCCGATCTTTGAAGGGCTGCACCTCAACGTCAGACATTCAATATTTCTCCTCGTCTGCATGAAGATTTGAGCGCTGGTTTCGTTTGTACTTTTGGTGTACATATGGGAAAATCTATAAAAGGGACAACCAAGTAGTAACATTACATGTTAAAGGCGAGGTCCAGAAGCCCAACTTGTGCAAGAAGGATCTTTCAGAATGGGGCGATTAGGCACCCCGAAATCTTGGGTTCCTGGACCTCACCTTTCAACCTGTAATGTTACTGTCAGGGATCGCGGCGTCCTGTCGGCCGGCGCACGCGCACTGGCGACGGCTCGCGCCAGGACACAAGCACCAGGTCCCGGCGAGCCGCAGATGACAGGATGCCGCGCATGCGCAGTAGGAGCCTCGGGCGGCCAATGACAGCCCGGGGGCACGTCCTGGGCGGCCAATGTCAGTGCAGGGCGCAATATTTAAAGATGCCCTGCACTGTCACTGATCGCCGCAAGGTCTATCTGTGATCCTGAAGTTCCGGTACCTGTTTAGTGACCCGTATTGCCCTGACTACGCTGCCTTCTCCTGTGCTTTGACCCGGATTGCCCTGACTACTCTGCCTTCTCCTATCCTGACCCCCGGCTTGTTTGACCATTCTGCGGACTGACTTATCCTGCTGACCCTGCGTGTGACCTGACTACTCTTCGCCTGCCGATCCAGTACCTCGCTTATCCCACGGGACCACGGCTCGTGACCATCCTGCTAGGACCCGCCGTCCTTTTCACATCTGGCTCTCCCGGTACCTGCATACATCCCCGGAGGCTCCCTCTGCCACTGGTGGGCCTGCTCGGAGGTCGTGACCTGGCCCTGGTCTGTTACAAGTCCATCCCCACCATCAGGGGCCCTGGTGAACACACAGACCGGGGCTTAGACTCCATGCTCTGGGTAGGTCTGTCCAGTGGGCAGCCTGAGGCACCACCTGGCGGATCATAACAGTTACTTGGTAGTTCCTTATGGATTCCCATATATTGTTGTTTTAGGTCTAGTCAGGGGCGTCCCTAGGGTTGGTGTCACCCGGTGCAGGGTGACACCGGACCTGCTCCACGAAAAGGTAAGTTGTAAAGAAATCCGACGATCCCCGCAGAATGGATCGGATCCGCGGATTGAGCATAATGGATCGGACTCCGATCTATTATGCTCAATCCGCAGATCCCATCCATCCTGCGGGGATCGTCGGCTTTCTTTACAACTTAGCTTTTCATGGAGCGGGTCCGGTGTCACCCCGTATAGGTATATAGATCCCCGCAGGATGGTTCAGATCTGCGGATTGAGCATAATGGATCCATTATGCTCCCCAATTCGCAGATCCGATCCATAAGTTGTAGACAATTGCATATGGTGCTACATTAATGCACACTATATCTGTCATCAGACATGAACTTACTGTGAGCTGCCCAATGTGCGAGAAATGCTCAAAATAAGTCCTTGACTTTTGAGAAATCGGGCCCCACCGAAGAGCACGGTGCATGTTCCCAGATACGTGGGGGGGGGGGCCCATTGAGAATAAATGGCACTACCACGAGTCTGCAAAAACGGCAGTGCATTTCATTGCCTTGTGGGAAAGCGTGCGATTTTGTGCACATTCCTGCAAAGAACAAAAGTGAACCTACTAATTTGTGGGCGCGATTGTTCTTTACTACTTTTGTGTTGAATTGGCACTTAAAAGGGTAACATTTGCTGCATGCCAGAATGTTGTAGACGCACGTTATAACAGCCCCATGTAATTATTCACAGTGACTTGTTATCAGTTACACATAAAGAGTTAACACATACTGCATAGTCTGCTAAGCTGACAAGTTGCGTACATTTTTTTTTTTTTTTTTTTTTTAATTTGTTACATTTTTTAATTTAGCAGACCTGAATAGTAGAACATGGGTCAGCCCAACAAAATGTAACTCACAGAACAGACAGTGCAGGGCACTGAATGCAACACGCATTCAAATTCAGTGCACAGGACCAAAGATGTACCCAATGTGCAGGACTAAGCAAGCGGCACAGGACAGAAGGCAGCACCTAGGGCGGACACAATGCACATAACAGAATTCAGCACAAGGGCAAAAACGCCAAACATATAGGACTGAACAGGAGGCAAAGGACAGAAAACACCACCTGGGAAGAACGGAACATACAGGACCGAACATGGCACACAGGACAGCACGCAGCACAATGAGGGGACAGAATCTGGAGCAGCTGTGCATGGCAACCAGCCACCCCTCTCTAGCAGAGAGGGATGGGGGACAAGGAGTGGAAGCTAGTGGGAGGGATTGGCAGAGAGGGGTGGAGGACACTGAATGGAGGCCAGTGGGGGGGGGGGGGGATATTGGCAGAGAGGGGTGGAGGACGCTGAATGGAAGCCAATAGAGGGATTGGTAGAGAGGGGAGGAGGACATGGAAGGAAGCCAATGGCGCGATCGGCAGAGGGGTGGAGGACACTAATGGAAGCCAATTGAGGGGATGGTAGAGAGGGGTAGAGGACTTGAAAGGTAAGCCAATGGAGGGATTGGCAGGGGGGGGGGGTGAAGGACGTGGAAGGGAAGACAATGGAGGCATTGGCAGAGAGGGGTGAAAAACACTGAATGGAAGCCATTGTAGGAATTGGCAGAGAGGGGTGGAGGACACTAAAAATGGAAGCCAATTGAGGGATTGGTAGAGAGGGGTGGAGGATGTGGAAGGGAAGCCAATGGAAGGATTGTCAGAGAGGGGTGGAGGACATGGAAGGGAAGCCAATGGAAGGATTGGCAGAGAGGGGTGGAGGACGTGGAAGGGAAGCCAATGGAGGGATTGGCAGAGAGGGGTGGAGGACATGGAAGGGAAGCCAATGGAAGGATTGTCAGAGAGGGGTGGAGGACATGGAAGGGAAGCCAATGGAAGGATTGGCAGAGAGGGGTGGAGAACGTGGAAGGGAAGCCAATAGAGGGATTGGCAGAGAGGGGTGGAGGAAGCTGAATGGCAGAGAGAGGTGGAGGACACTGAATGGAAACCAATGGAGGGATTGGCAGAGGGCTGGAGGACACTGAATACAGCCCAGTGGAGGAATTGGCAGAGAAAGGTGGTGGAAACTGAGCGGATGGTAAGGTGGATGAGTCTAGAAGCAGCATTCATGATACCCTCAGAGGCAGGGGCAGACTGAAAACTCATGGGGCCCCCGGGCAATAGGGGATCATGGGGCCCCTGTGTCCTTGCCCAAACTCAAAAAAGCCTAAGAAAAAGGTACCAGGGGCATCTCCTGGGGCCCCCTACTGACCCCGGGCAGTGCCCGAGTTTCCATATGGTCAGTCCGCCCCTGCTCAGAGGATATCCTGCGTAGAGGCAGAGCTATTGAGAAGGGAGTTGCAATAGTCCTGGTGAGAGATAACCAGAGAGTGAACGAGCAGCTTGGTGGTTTCATTGGTTAAAAAAGGGGCGTACTTTGGAGATGCTAGGAAGGCAAAATCTACAAGATTTCATACGAGATTGGATTTGGGGCTGAAAAGACAGGTCGGTGTCTAGGATTTTGGAGCGTAATTAGATGCGTTTATAGGACTCTAGAGGCATATGATGATGTAAACTCATTCTACTGCCCAGAATTTTATAATTTATTATATCCAATGGATTACATTTGCGTGAGTTTATGTGCATAAAATATGTCAGTAAGCTCCCCTTTCTATGCAGGGGAGCTTACAAAAAATAAAAAAAATACAAATCTAAACACCACAATGGGCGTGGATGTGCTGAAATGGAGCTGCGTTCAGAGGGAAGAAAAAAAAAAATGCCTTTAAAAAGTGGCTTTTGTCCTGCCCATGTCCATGAGGCCTCCTATAGAACACTCAGTGCGGAGGAAGGATTGGGTGTGAATTCTGATAATATTTATTTTAATTATAGACGACAAAAAAGAAAAACAAAAAACACTCAATGAAAAACAACAGCTGTACGTTTACGTAATGCAGTACCGCCTAACATCCTGAAGGCGGTGCTACGTTCTACGCTCACTTTCAGGAATCGCAATGAATAAAAATAGGTTTTGTTCTTTTCCCACAGCCGCCGGCCGCAGGGGTGCTTTTCCATCAAACAATAAAATCGTGAAATAAAATAACGAAATCAGGACGGCGATTACCCCATATTAGACATTTTCAGAGGCTTCCTCTTTCTGCCACAAAGGGTTTTGTTACGTTTTCTCCAGAAAAGGGCAGACTACCCCACGAGAGGCCAGTCGCTGAGATTCTGAGTATCTGACAAGTTTGCAGACTTCACAGAATGTATGAAATTTCCAGGGCGGGAAGTGAGGGGGAACCTCTCCAACAAACAAGAACAAAAAAAAAAAACTTTTAGTGGGGGAGGGGTTAGAGCTTATGATAATATTTAATGGTTCTGGGTCTTCCTGTCCTGGTGACAACCTCTTCTCCCATTTCTTGTATGGGTGTCACCATGACAGGAAGTGAAGCAAAATCTCCCTAGTGGGGTTCTTTACAAATACAGCCAGACAGAAAGGTGTAACACTGCAGGACTCTGTCCAAAAGTTAAAAAAAAAAAAAAGACCATTTGGGATTTACAGATAATGGTGCAGGAATTGGGGTGATCTGAAGTCTGATTATACAAGAATTGGGGAGAGGTCTGAATGGTGCTAGAATTGGGGTGATGCAAGGTGTGAAGGTGCAGAAATTCGGGCTGATCGGAGGTCTGATGGTGCAGAAATCAGGGTGTGGTCTTGAGGTGGGAATGGGGGTGATCCGAGGTCAGACGGTGCAGGAATGGGGGTGATCCGAGGTCAGACGGTGCAGGAATGGGGGTGATCCCAGGTCTGACGGTGCAGGAATGGGGGTGATCCCAGGTCTGACGGTGCAGGAATGGGGGTGATCCCAGGTCTGACGGTGCAGGAATGGGGGTGATCCCAGGTCTGACGGTGCAGGAATGGGGGTGATCCCAGGTCTGACGGTGCAGGAATGGGGGTGATCCCAGGTCTGACGGTGCAGGAATGGGGGTGATCCCAGGTCTGACGGTGCAGGAATGGGGGTGATCCCAGGTCTGACGGTGCAGGAATGGGGGTGATCTCAGGTCTGGGGGTGATCTTAGGTCTGACGGTGCAGGAATGGGGGTGATCCGAGGTCGGACGGTGCAGGAACTGGGGTGATCCGAGGTCTGACGGTGCAGGAACTGGGGTGATCTGAGGTCTGACGGTGCAGGAACTGGGGTGATCTGAGGTCTGACGGTGCAGGAACTGGGGTGATCCCAGGTCTGACGGTGAGGAAATTGGAGTGATCCGAGGTCTGACGGTGAGGAAATTGGAGTGATCCGAGGTCTGACGGTGCAGGAACTGGGGTGATCTGAGGTCAGACGGTGCAGGAATGGGGGTGATCTGAGGTCAGACGGTGCAGGAATTGGGGTGATCTGAGGTCTGACAGTGCAGGAATGGGGGTGATCTGAGGTCTGACAGTGCAGGAATTGGGACAACTACGGGTGCAAAACTGCAAACAATCTAAGACCAGAACATCCTGCTGTCATCTGACCCTTCCTGTGGGAGGTCCCCTATCCCGGGTCACAATGTATCGTACAATATATGAGCCCAGTGACCAGCGCCTCTTCCTGCACCCTCCCTCCTGGTGGTCCGGCGTGGTGGAAAGGTCACTGTACATGCCACTGATGATGATATTTCAGGTCTGTGTGCTGCCCCCCCCCCCCGGGGACAGTCATAGCACTTCCTGCCCTCTGTATATAGCGGACGCGGCGCGTCGTGCGGCGGAGGGGATACAGTCTATCGGATGCAGGAAATTGTTGGAAGACCTCAATGGCCAAACATCAGCACCTCTCCCGTCTTCCTGAAAGACTTGGCAGAGGATCATGGGAGCAAAGCGCGGCCGTGTCCAAGATAATCGCCATCAGCGTACTCATACGAGCGCCCGCCATACAGCGATTTTTAATGAGGCTACACAAGAAAGTGCGAACGTCTTATCCAATCAAAATCCTTTAATGCCTCAATATAAACTGGTTCCTAGGAAGAACTGGTAGTCTGTATGGACATGGGGGGGGGGGGGGGCATTACACACACAGGGTGTGCATCGTAGCTAGACGTTCCGCGCAGTGATTGTACTTTACTGTTCCTCCTCATCAATACCAGCCATGCTGACTGAACTCATGTGACCTATCTTGACGTCTCGGCAGTCCTTCTGCAAAGATTTCACTCCCCAACATACAGAGAGCCAATGGGGGCAGAACCTTCAATACATGAAATACCACAATGACAATACGGAACAGCAAAATGTGAACAACGTATCAAATTTTGCTTTGAGTAATAATTCCAGGGATTTAATTTGTATCCAAATCCAAAGTTTTTTTTTTTAGTGTTAGAATATAGCTGTCTTCCGAAATTCGAAAAGAATAGAATAGAAAAGAATAGAAGAGAAAAAAAGTACAGAATAGAAACAAATAGAAAGAATACAGCTGTCTTCTGAAATTCGAAAAGAATAGAATGGAACAGAATAGAAGAGAATAGAATAAAAGAGAAAAAAAAGTACAGAATAGAAACAAATAGAAAGAATACAGCTGTCTTCTGAAATTCAAAAAGAATAGAATAGAAAATAAAATAGAATAAAAGAGAAAAGAAAGAAACAGAAAAGAAGAAAAATAGAAAGAATGAAATTCGAATTTCAAAAAGAATAAAATAGAACAGAATGGAATAGAAAATAAAATAGGTAAAGGATAGAATAAAATAGGACAAGGAATAGAATAGATTCGAAAAAAGGCATAGAATAGAAAAGGAAAACAGAATAGAAAGAATACAGCCGTCTTCTGAAATTCGAAAAGAATAGAAAATAAAATAGAATAAAAAGAGAAAAGAAAGAAACAGAAAAGAAGAAAAGTAAAAAGACTGAAATTCAAATCTCGAAAAGAATAAAATAGAATAGAATGGAATAGAAAATGAAAGAATAGGAAAAGAATAGAATAAAATAGGACAAGGAATAGAATAGATTAGAAAAAAGAATAGAACAGAATAGAAAGAATACAGCCGTCTTCTGAAATTCGAAAATAGAATAGAAAATAAAATAGAATAAAAGAGAAAAGAAAGAAACAGAAAAGAAGAAAGGTGGAAAGACAAATTCAAATTTCGAAAAGAATGAAGTAGAATAGAATGGAATAGAAAATGAAAGAATAGGAAAAGAATAGAATAAAATAGGACAAGGAATAGAATAGATTCTAAAAAAAGGCACAGAATAGAAAAGGAAAACAGAATAGAAAGAATACAGCCGTCTTCTGAAATTCGAAAAGAATAGAATAGAAAATAAAATAGAATAAAAGAGAAAAGAAAGAAACAGAAAACTAGAGAAATAGAAAGATTGAAATTCGAAAAGAATAAAATAGAACAGAATGGAATAGAAAATAAAATAGGGAAAGAATAGAATAAAATAGGACAAGGAATAGAATAGATTCAAAAAAAGAATAGAATAGAAAAGGAAAACAGAATAGAAAGAATACAGCCGTCTTCTGAGATTCGAATATATTGCACACACAGGGTGTGCATTGCAGCTAGACGTTCCTCGCAGTGATTGTACTTTACTGTTCCTCCTCATCAATACCAGCCATGCGGACTGAAGACATGTGACCTATCCTGATGTCTCGGCAGTCGCTCGGCAAAGATTTGAATCCCCACCAGGGGCGGACTGACAACTCATGGGGCCCCCGGCCAATAGGGGATCACGGGGCCACTGTGTCCTTGTCCAAACTCAAAAAAGCCTATGAAAAAGGTACCAGGGGCATCTCATGGGGCCCCCTACTGACCCCGGGCCCTCGGGCAGTGCCCGACTTTCCAAATGGTCAGTCCGCCCCGGGTCCCCAACATACACAGAGCCAACGGGGGCAGAACCTTCAATACATGAAATACCACAACGAAATTACGGAACAGCAAAATGTGAACAACGTATCAAACTTTGCTTCGAGTCATAATTCCAGGGATTTCAATTGAATCCAAATCCAAAGTTTTTTTTTGTTTTGGAAAAATTAAGGAATGATTAGAGCCCATGTTTTTTTCTGTCACTTCCTTTCCTTTCAACAGGAAGTGAAAAGAAATCCCCTCTATCACAGAACAGGCGTCCCCCATTGAAGGGATTTCCTGTTCTGGTGACAACTGTAACGTGGGGGATTCTTCTGGTCTTAGTGACAACCATCCGTGGAAATTCCTTTTCCCATTGGCAGCGGCTAGACCCCGAATCCAAAATAGCAAAACGAAATTTCATCCAAAATTTGAAAACAAATTTTGAAATTTAAAACGTATTGCTGATTTCAAATTTCAAAAAGAATAGAAATGGAAAAGAATAGAATAGAAAAAGAAAAGAACAGAACAGAACAAAAAAATAGAAGAATACAGCCGTCTTCGGAAATTCGAAAAGAATAGAAAAAAAACAGAATAGAACAGAAAATAAAATTGAATTTCAGAAGACGGCTGTATTCTTTCTATTTTTTTGTTCTGTTCTGTTCTTTTCCATTTCTATTCTATTCTTTTCCATTTCTATTCTTTTCGAAATTTGAATTTCAGAAGACAGCTGTACTCTAATTTCGAAAATAGAATATAAAAGAACAAAATTTATAAAAGAATAGAATGGAATAAATAGAATGAATAAACCCTTTTTCCGAAATGCAGATTTGGAATAGAATACATCCAACTATTCTTCACAATGAATTTGGATCGATTTGATATTTTCGGTTCGAATCCAATGTAAAGAAAAAAAAAAAAAAAAAATTGGAATCCGGTAGGAAATGAATTTCGCAACGAGAAGAAATTATTCACTTAAAAATCGATCCGAAACTAAACACATTTTTTCGTTGTGCAGATGTCTAGCGGCGACCAATGAGCGCGGTGACCTCTGACATCAGCGACATCTGATTGGCTGCACGAGCCCAACCCATACACAGCAGATTGCAGACTGAGGGGAGAATCGTTACCTTTGGCTGGAACGCTACGAAGGGTTTGGCCGGCTTTGGCTTGGCCTCCACCTCCTCGGCCTCCGAGTCCTCGCTGTAACTCTCGAACTCGCTGGAGCTCCAGCCCGTATCCTCGAAGTCGCCCGCGCAGCCTACGTTCTCGTAGATCAGGTGGTGTCCCAGCCCTGCAGGGGGAGGAGTCACAGATGAGCTTCTATGTAGGTCTTTATGGAGTTTATACGGCATTTATTTGGTCTTCTCCTGACTTGCTGCAGCTTCTGATGCACATTGTGAGAAGCTCCCAGTGTGCAGCGAAATCAGAGGGAGCCGCTACAGCTGCGCCAGACTGGAGAGGAGCCGCTACAAGAAAGAAAGAGAGAGAGAGAGAAAGAGAGGGGGAGAAGGAGAGAAAGAGAGGGGGAGAGAGAGAGAGGGGGGGAGAGAGAGAGAGAGGGGGGGAGAGAGAGAGAAGGAAAGAGAGAGGGGGGGAGAGAGAAGGAAAGAGAGAGAGAAGGAAAGAGAGAGGGAGGGGGGGGAGGGAGAGGGGGAGAGAGGGGAAGGGGAGGGAGGGGGAGAGAGGGGAAGGGGAGGGAGGGGGAGAGAGGGGAAGGGGAGGGAGGGGAAGGGGAGGGAGGGGAAGGGGAGGGAGGGGGAGAGAGGGGAAGGGGAGGGAGGGGGAGAGAGGGGAAGGGGAGGGAGGGGGAGAGAGGGAGGGGGGAGGGAGGGGGAGAGAGGGAGGGGGGAGAGGGGGAGAGAGGGAGGGGGGAGAGAGAGCGAGAGGGAGGGGGGAGAGAGAGGGAGGGGGGAGAGAGAGCGAGAGGGAGGGGGGAGAGAGAGCGAGAGGGAGGGGGGAGAGAGAGCGAGAGGGAGGGGGGAGAGAGAGCGAGAGGGAGGGGGGAGAGAGAGCGAGAGGGAGGGGGAGAGAGAGCGAGAGGGAGGGGGAGAGAGAGCGAGAGGGAGGGAGGGGGGAGAGGGAGGGGGGAGAGAGAGCGAGAGGGAGGGGGGAGAGAGAGCGAGAGGGAGGGGGGAGAGAGAGGGAGGGGGGAGAGAGAGGGAGGGGGGAGAGAGAGCGAGAGGGAGGGGGGAGAGAGCGAGAGGGAGGGGGGAGAGAGAGCGAGAGGGAGGGGGGAGGAGAGAGGGAGGGGGGAGAGAGCGAGAGGGAGGGGGGAGAGAGAGAGAGAGAGGGGAGAGAGAGAGGGGGGAGGGGAGAGAGAGAGGGGGGAGGGGAGAGGGAGAGAGGGGGAGAGGGAGAGAGGGGGAGGGGGAGAGGGGGGAGGGGAGAGAGAGAAGAAAAGAAAGAAGAAAAAAAGAAAGAAAGAAAAAAAGAAAAAGAAAGAAAGAAAGAAAAGAGAAAGAAAGAAGAAGAAAAAAAGAAAGAAAAAAGAAAGAAAAAAGAAAGAAAGAAAAGAAAGAAAAAGAAAGAAAGAAGAAAGAAAGAAAAAAAGAAAAAGTAAAAAAGAAAAAGAAAGTAAAAGAAAGAGAGAAAGAAAGAGAAAGAGAAAGAGAAAGTAAAGAAAGAAAGAAAGAGAAAGAGAAAGAAAAAAGAAAAAAGAGAGAGAGAGGAAGAGAGTGAGAGAAAGAGAGAGAGAGAAAGAAAGAAAAACTTTGATGGCTCCGCCCCTCTCCCCCCACTGAGGTCCCATTGGTCCTCCTCATTGGCCCCCTGGGCCCTTCTTACCATCCTGGCCTTCGTGCTCGCAGGGAACGTCGTCGTAAATAACACCGTCTCCAAGGCTGTGAGAACTCGATAAACCTGAAATACAAATGATTGCGTCTTCAGCCAACGCACGCCGCCATCACTCGGCATTCATTTGCATTCCGGTGACACAACCGGAGTCTTCATCAAAGTGGAATGTAAATAAAAGGATGACAAGGAAGGGCGGAAGGTGATCGGCGTTCCTGTAGGATGAGCGATCTGATGATGTATGTCGCTGCACGTGTCTACCTGTCAACTATCGCAGGGTCCTTCCCTGCTTGTGTCCTGTAGATACTGAGCTGTATAAATGTATAATAATAATAGTGTGTGACTGTGGGGGGAGGGGGACATTAGAGTGTCAGCTCCTCTGGTACACAGACTGATGGGACTGTGGGGAGGGGACATTAGAGCGTAAGCTCCTCTGGTACAGAGACTGATGGGACAGTGGGGGAGGGGACATTAGAGTGTAAGCTCCTCCGGTACAGAGACTGATGTGACTGTGGGGGAGGGGACAGTGAAGCGTAAGCTCCTCTGTACAGAGACTGATGTGACTGTGGGGGAGGGGACAGTAGAGCGTAAGCTCCTCTGGTACAGAGACTGATGTGACTGGTGGGGAGGGGACATTAGAGTGTAAGCTCCTCTGGTACAGAGACTGATGTGACTGTGGGGGAGGGGACAGTAGAGTGTAAGCTCCTCTGGTACAGAGACTGATGGGACTGTGGGGGAGGGGACAGTAGAGTGTAAGCTCCTCTGGTACAGAGACTGATGGGACTGTGGGGGAGGGGACAGTAGAGTGTAAGTTCCTCTGGTACAGAGACTGATGGGACTGTGGGGGAGGGGACAGTAGAGTGTAAGCTCCTCTGTACAGAGACTGATGGGACTGTGGGGGAGGGGACAGTAGAGTGTAAGCTCCTCTGTACAGGAGACTGATGGGACTGTGGGGGAGGGGACATTAGAGTGTAAGCTCCTCTGTACAGAGACGGATGTGACCGGCTCAGCGGTCTCTGTACAGCGCTATGGCACAGGTCAGCAACATATGATGGAAATAATAAAACTCACGTTTTTTGCTCAGACTCTTCTTGACGCTGTTGCTGTGGCTCTCCACCTTCCCCCGACCTCTGGGATCCCCATTACGGACAATGGAGGGAGATCTGCGGGAACAAAGCGCCGTCTGTCAATGTATGGGACTTCAGAGCCGGAAACATTGTATCCCCTTTAAAAGTGACAGGACGGGGGACTCCGTGTCATTTCCTGAGTACTGACCCCCGATTCCTGTGCACTCAGGGGCCCCCTTTCCTGTCCGCACACATCACCCAGCACCCCCCCCCCCTCACTCCTCCGTCCTGCACAGCCGCGGACCGGCGAGCTCTTGAAGGAAGTCTGGAGATCGGAGTATTGTGCTGAAATTTCCTGCCGAGTTTAGGGGAAGCGAGACGACGTGACACCCCCTTGTTCAGCCTGTCATTGGTCCGCACAGAACCGGCCGCCACCAGCGATGGACTCCACTACAGGGACCCATTCACAGCATGTGCGTTACATAGTTACATAGTTACATAGTTACATTGTTATATAGTTACATTGTTATATAGTTACATTGTTATATAGTTACATTGTTATATAGTTACATTGTTAGTCTGGCTGAAAAAAGACAAAGTCCATCCAGTTCAACATTAAAAAAAAAAAAAAAGTATAATCCTATAACCACAGTTGATCCAGAGAAAGGCAAAAAAAAACAGCAAAGCACGATCCATTGGGGTCAAGTTGGGACGCAATGACGCCCCAAAAATACGAGGTGTCCAATGGCGCTGGTTGAAAATGGAACTTGCACGATCGGCACCCCAGGGGGTTCCCCACAGCCGGCACTATCAGCAACTCAGGGGTTCCCCTCAGCCGGCAGTATCTGCACCCCAGGGGGTTCCCCCACAGCCGGCTCTATCGGCACCCCAGGGGGTTCCCCCACAGCCGGCACTATCAGCAACTCAGGGGTTCCCCACAGCCGGCTCTATCGGCACCCCAGGGGGTTTCCCACAGCCGGCTCTATCAGCAACTCAGGGGTTCCCCACAGCCGGCTCTATCGGCACCCCAGGGGGTTTCCCACAGCCGGCTCTATCAGCACCCCAGGGGGTTCCCCTCAGCCGGCAGTATCTGCACCCCAGGGGGTTCCTCTCAGCTGGTATTAAAGGCACCCCAGGGGGTTCCCCACAGCCGGCTCTATCGGCACCCCAGGGGGTTCCCCACAGCCGGCTCTATCGGCACCCCAGGGGGTTTCAAACAGCCGGCACTATCAGCAACTCAGGGGTTCCCCACAGCCGGCACTATCAGCACCCCAGGGGGTTCCCCACAGCCGGCACTATCAGCACCCCAGGGGGTTCCCCACAGCCGGCACTATCAGCAACTCAGGGGTTCCCTCAGCCGGCACTATCAGCAACTCAGGGGGTTCCCCACAGCCCGGCTCTATCGGCACCCCAGGGGGTTTCCCACAGCCGGCACTATCGGCAACTCAGGGGTTCCCCACAGCCGGCTCTATCGGCACCCCAGGGGGTTTCCCACAGCCGGCTCTATCGGCAACTCAGGGTTCCCCACAGCCGGCACTATCAGCAACTCAGGGGTTCCCCACAGCCGGCTCTATCGGCACCCCAGGGGGTTTCCCACAGCCGGCTCTATCAGAAACTCAGGGGTTCCCCACAGCCGGCTCTATCGGCAACCCCAGGGGGTTCCCCCTCAGCCGGCAGTATCTGCACCCCAGGGGGTTCCTCTCAGCTGGTATTAAAGGCACCCCAGGGGGTTCCCCACAGCCGGCTCTATCGGCACCCCAGGGGGTTCCCCTCAGCCGGTACTATTGGCACCCCAGGGGGTTCCCCTCAGCTGGTACTATTGGCACCCCAGGGGGTTCCCCTCAGCTGGTACCATTGGCACCCCAGGGGGTTCCCCTCAGCTGGTACCATTGGCACCCCAGGGGGTTCCCCTCAGCTGGTACCATTGGCACCCCAGGGGGTTCCCCTCAGCTGGTACCATTGGCACCCCAGGGGGTTCCGCTCAACCAGTACTATTGGCACCCCAGGGAGTTCCGCTCAACCAATAGCATGGATATCCAACAGGTTCCCCTCAACTGGCAGTACACCCACAGTTGATCCAGAGGAAAAGCAAAAAAAAAAAAAAAACCCAGCAAAGCACGATCCATTGGGTCTAGTTGGGACGCAGTGATGACCCAACAATCCGAGGTGTCCAACAGACGTGGCGCTGGGCGAAAATGGGACTTGCTGCTTTAAAAACGCAAACACTGCAAAACTTTTTTTTTTTTTTTTGTACTCACCTTACAATCCTCAGCTCCGAGTTCATTGAGGACATAACATCCGTTCTCCAGCTTGTTGCTCCATCAAATGTTTTTTTTCCTTTTTTCGGGTGGGGTTTGGCCACCAACAAGGGCCACCCCCCAGGGCTGGCTTTTTTTTTTTGGGGGGGGGGGTGGTAGTTGCCTTCTCCTGTAGGTGGCACTATACCCGGCAGATGACAATCTTAGGGCTCAGCAATCACAGGTCACGTGGGGCGGAGTCACGTTGGATTGTATTACTGATCAGCTGGCTGACATTCCCTACAAATTGCTGGGTGTATGGGCAACGGTGGGGAAGCCACAGACCGGAGAGGACAGGTACGCCATCCAGTTGTCTTCGGGAAGAAGATCTCATGGCTCTGGGGCACTGACAGATTCTGACAGGCTGGGAGGAAGGAGGAAGAGGCGGACAGGCAGGAAAATCTTGTCTGATCCCCATTGTTCTTCTGAAGAGCCGACACCCAGAGATACAGTGTGGCCAATGACTTCTAGAAGAGGCAAAAGATATGAATCCAGGGGGGGCAGTCTGGGGGGTGGTCTGGGGTCTTTACAGAAGACTCATTGCTCACAGCCCTGTTATCCTGATCCTGAGGATTCAATGCTTCCTGAGCCACGGAGTTCAAATTTGATGGTTTCAGGTATAAATCGGTGATTTGGAGGCCACAAACGGCTAGAACTTCCAGAAGGTCATCAGCCATAGCAACCTATAGGACAGGTCTACTGTAACCACCTGGCAGTAGGGGCACCCCAGAGTTCCACCAGGTACTGGCAGTCCAGGGGTCCCTCTCATCTGGCAGTAAGGGCACCCCCAAAGTTCCACCAGGTACTGGCAGTTCAGGGGTCCCTCTCATCTGGCAGTAAGGGCACCCCAAAGTTCCACCAGGTACTGGCAGTTCAGGGGTCCCTCTCATCTGGCAGTAAGGGCACCCCAAAGTTCCAACAGGTACTGGCAGTCCAGGGGTCCCTCTGTTCTGGTGGTATGGGCACCCCAGAGTTCCACCAGGTACTGGCAGTCCAGGGGTCCCTCTCATCTGGCAGTAAGGTTACCCCAGAGTTCCACCAGGTACTGGCAGTCCAGGGGTCCCTCTCATCTGGTGGTATGGGCACCCCAGAGTTCCACCAGGTACTGGCAGTCCAGGGGTCCCTCTCATCTAGCAGTAAGGTTACCCCAGAGTTCCACCAGGTACTGGCAGTCCAGGGGTCCCTCTCATCTGGTGGTATGGGCACCCCAGAGTTCCACCAGGTACTGGCAGTCCAGGGGTCCCTCTCATCTGGCAGTAAGGGCACCCCAAAGTTCCACCAGGTACTGGCAGTTCAGGGGTCCCTCTCATCTGGCAGTAAGGGCACCCCAAAGTTCCACCAGGTACTGGCAGTCCAGGGGTCCCTCTGTTCTGGTGGTATGGGCACCCCAGAGTTCCACCAGGTCCAGGGGTCCCTCTCATCTGGCAGTAAGGTTACCCCAGAGTTCCACCAGGTACTGGCAGTCCAGGGGTCCCTCTCATCTGGTGGTATGGGCACCCCAGAGTTCCACCAGGTACTGGCAGTCCAGGGGTCCCTCTCATCTGGTGGTATGGGCACCCCAAAGTTCCACCAGGTACTGGCAGTTCAGGGGTCCCTCTCACCTGGCGGTAAGGGCACCCCAAAGTTCCAACAAGTACTGGCAGTCCAGGGGTCCCTCTGTTCTGGTGGTATGGGCACCCCAGAGTTCCACCAGGTACTGGCAGTCCAGGGGTCCCTCTCATCTGGTGGTATGGGCACCCCAGAGTTCCACCAGGTACTGGCAGTCCAGGGGTCCCTCTCATCTGGCAGTAAGGGCACCCCAAAGTTCCACCAGATACTGGCAGTTCAGGGGTCCCTCTCATCTGGCAGTAAGGGCACCCCAAAGTTCCAACAGGTACTGGCAGTCCAGGGGTCCCTCTGTTCTGGTGGTATGGGCACCCCAGAGTTCCACCAGGTCCAGGGGTCCCTCTCATCTGGCAGTAAGGTTACCCCAGAGTTCCACCAGGTACTGGCAGTCCAGGGGTCCCTCTCATCTGGCAGTAAGGTTACCCCAGAGTTCCACCAGGTACTGGCAGTCCAGGGGTCCCTCTCATCTGGCAGTAAGGGCACCCCAAAGTTCCACCAGGTACTGGCAGTTCAGGGGTCCCTCTCATCTGGCAGTAAGGGCACCCCAAAGTTCCAACAAGTACTGGCAGTCCAGGGGTCCCTCTGTTCTGGTGGTATGGGCACCCCAGAGTTCCACCAGGTACTGGCAGTCCAGGGGTCCCTCTCATCTGGCAGTAAGGTTACCCCAGAGTTCCACCAGGTACTGGCAGTCCAGGGGTCCCTCTCATCTGGCAGTAAGGTTACCCCAGAGTTCCACCAGGTACTGGCAGTCCAGGGGTCCCTCTGTTCTGGTGGTATGGGCACCCCAGAGTTCCACCAGGTACTGGCAGTCCAGGGGTCCCTCTCACCTGGCGGTAAGGGCACCCCAGAGTTCCTTTGAGCTGGCAGTATTGGCGCCCAGGGAGTTCCCCTCAGCGGGCAGTACTGGCACTCCAGGATTCCTTTGCTCCTGCAGTAATTGCACCTCGGGGGTTCCATTCAGCTACCAGTATTAGCACCCCGGGGGTTCCTATTAGTTGGTAGTATGGTCACCACAGAGTCCCTTTGAGATGGTAGTGGGGCACCCAGCGGGAACCCTTCAGCTGGCAGTATCTGCACCCCAGGGGGTTCCTCTCAACCAATAGCATGGATATCTGGCAGGTTCCCCTCATCTGGCAGTATGGGGCCCCCCGGGGTGCCTCTCAGATCGCAGCACAACCACCTCCAGCAGCTCGGCAGTAAAGCAGTCGCTTATTTTCAGCGCAATTCATTCCCGAAATGTAAAAAAAAAAATAAACCAAAACCAAACCAATGTGCCGGCAGAAACAGGAGTGTCGGTGGATGAGCTGCGTGTGCGTGTGTGTGTGTATGCGTGTATGTATGCGTGTATGTATGTGTGTACGTGTGTGCGTGTATGTATGCGTGTATGTATGTGTGTACGTGTGTGCGTGTATGTATGCGTGTATGTATGTGTGTGCGTGTGTGCGTGTATGTATGCGTGTATGTATGTGTGTGCGTGTGTGCGTGTATGTATGCGTGTATGTATGTGCGTGTGCATATCTTGGTGCCATTATAAACGAATTGCACATCAACACACGATCCCACGTGTCAAGGAACACGTTACAGCCATGCTCGAGCACAAAGCCGAACCACCTCATAGCAGATCTACGTATTGCCATTACAGTCCAAACAAAAGCTTCACCGTTCAATCCTCAGTCAGACTTAGGCTGACCATACACTATACAATCTGATTGTACAATCTCTGCAAAATTTCCTTCAGAGTTACCAGAACTATGCGATAGAAGGACAAAACCAAAGCAATCTATTCAATTTGTATCCAACCAGTCAGGCTCTTGTGCTACATAGAGCATATCCAAAAGGAGATTGTACAATCAGATTGTATAGTGTATGCTCAGCCTCACCAAATGCGCTACATAGCTGATGTTACATCTAATGAAGATTGGTGAGGCCGAGCATACACTATACAATCTGATTGTACAATCTCCTCTAGATGTGTCATCAGCTATGTAGCGTGTTTGGTGAGGTTGAGCATACACTATACAATCTGATTGCACCGTGATACATAGCTGATGGCACATCTAAAGGAGATTGTACAATCAGATTGCATAGTGTATGCTCGGCCTCACCAAACACGCTACATGTCTGATGACACATCTAGAGGAGATTGTACAATCAGATTGCATAGTGTATGCTCGGCCTCACCAAACACGCTACATGTCTGATGACACATCTAGAGGAGATTGTACAATCAGATTGCATAGTGTATGCTCGGCCTCACCAATCTCCTCTAGATGTAACATCAGCTATGTAGCGCGTTTGGTGAGGCCGAGCATACACTATACAATCTGATTGTACAATCTCCTTTAAATGTGTCATCAGCTATGTAGCGCGTTTGGCGAGGTTGAGCATACACTATACAATCTGATTGCAGCAATGCGCTACATAGCAGATTGGCAGATCTGAAGGTTGATTGTAACATGTATGGTGACCCATTTTGATGCACAAGATCTAACCCCTTGGTGACCAGCGACCGATTCTGAGCCGACGGAGTTAAACGTTTCCACAAACGATCTGATTCTCGCACGTAGTGAAGCCCAATGTGAGAAATACCCGCCGCGTACTGCGCCACTGCGTCTGCGGGCGACTTTTCTATTTCATGCCACCGCTGCTCTGGATACCGTTTTCTTCACACGTGTGTGACCTCCATTGGACACGTCCGCCAGCGATCACGTAAACAAAGCGACACCCAACCAATCGGCAGGCGCTGAGCGGTTTACCCCGCCGTCTGGTGACAGCCGGACCGGCCGACTCTTCTCAGCGCCTGCAGACGGGGGAGAGTAGAGGGGACAAGCGGACACCTAGACCGGGGCGCAGGACCACAAAGGGGGCGGCGATGGGGGAAGAGGAAGGGGTTACTCGGGACGGTTCGGTTTGTCGCGGAGCCCGGGACGCACGATACCTGCGTTTAACCCTTCGCCGTCCGGCCCTCCGGGATTCAGCGACAGGAAACGGGAAATCTCCGGCTGCCTCATTCACACCGACTTCTCCTCTGCTCCAGCGTCCGGGCCTCGCTCTCCTCCCACCCCCTCCCCCCCTCCTCCCTCTTCCAGGACCGCACAGACACAACACTCACTGCAGTTCCCACAGCAGCTCCATGTGAATGACCCCCCTTGTCCCACTTCATGGATGGGGAGGGGGGGGTAATATCACGTCTCTTTACGCTGGACTGTTTTGGACGCAGCGGCTGAGTTTTAGGGCCCATTCAGGCTAGGCAACAAACGCACGTGCGCCCATTTTTTTTTTTTTTTTTAAACGCACGTTGCGCTCTCTCCTTTCTGAAACGCACGTTGCGCTCTCTCCTTTCTGAAACGCACGTTGCGCTCTCTCCTTTTTGAAACGCACGTTGCGCTCTCTCCTTTTTGAAACGCACGTTGCGCTCTCTCCTTTTTGAAACGCACGTTGCGCTCTCTCCTTTTTGAAACGCACGTTGCGCTCTCTCCTTTTTGAAACGCACGTTGCGCTCTCTCCTTTTTGAAACGCACGTTGCGCTCCCTTTTTTTAAAAACGCACGTTGCTCTCTCCTTTTTAAAACGCACGTTACCAGGGGCGGACTGACAACTCATGGGGCCCCCAGGCAATAGGGGATCATGGGGCCCCTGTGTCCTTGCCCAAACTCAAAAAAGCCTATGAAAAAGGTACCAGGGGCATCTCATGGGGCCCCCTACTGACCCCGGGCCCTCGGGCAGCGCCCGAGTTTCCAAATGGTCAGTCCGCCCCTGGCCCCTGGTACCTTTTTCATAGGCTTTTTTGAGTTTGGGCAAGGACACAGGGGCCCCATGATCCCCTATTGCCCGGGGGCCCTATGAGTTGTCAGTCCGCCCCTGGTTGTGGTGTGCTGCATGAAAAGAAAAAAGTGCATGTTACTTTTTCTTTTTTAAAACACGCGTTACTTGGTCAGGAATTCATTACATCGGCCAGAATTTACATTGGCATGGTTGCGCATGCGTAGACGCGTTTACGGGCACCAAGCGTTTTTCCAGTTGAAAACGCGGCTTCTCCTGGACGCACTGGCTGTGGGCTACGCATGGACACAGACTAACATGGAGGGGAGTTTAGAGGGGGAAAAAAAAAAAAAATCTGAAGAATATAATTAAAAAATATATATATTTTTAAAAAGTAATTTTTCCATATTTGTAGATGCGTTCCAAAAATGTAGATTTGTATTTTTAAAGACATACAATATATTTGAAAATGGATTTTTAAAAATATTTTTCATATATTTTGTAATATATATAAATAAAAAATGCATTTCAACATACAGTATAAATATTTTGAAATATATTGAATACGCACGTTACTTATTTTTGTAAACACACATTACTTTTTTCTTTTCATGCAGCACACCACAACCAGGGGCGGACTGACAACTCATGGGGCCCCCGGGCAATAGGGGATCATGGGGCCCCTGTGTCCTTGCCCAAACTCAAAAAAGCCTATGAAAAAGGTACCAGGGGCCAGGGGCGGACTGACCATTTGGAAATTCGGGCACTGCCCGAGGGCCCGGGGTCAGTAGGGGGCCCCATGAGATGCCCTTGTACCTTTTTCTTAGGCTTTTTTGAGTTTGGGCAAGGACACAGGGGCCCCATGATCCCCTATTGCCCGGGGGCCCCATAAGTTGTCAATCCGCCCCTGCCAGGGGCATGTCATGGGGCCCCCGAGGGCCCGGGGTCAGTAGGTTGTGTGAGCTGCAACAAATTCGCATTAGGCTCCCATTCACACCTTCACGTTTCGGGACTGCGCTCGTTTCCGCGCGTGCTCCCAGAAACGCACGTTGCAATTACTTCTCAGGCCTCCCGCACACTGGATGTCTTGCTATCTTTTCCTAAAACGCCTTCCTCCTGGCAGCAGAAAAAAAAAAAAAAAAAAAAAAAAAAAAAAAAACCAAAAAAAAACAAACCAAACTTTACTCCTATCACAAATCCCAGAAAGAAGGGGTTAATCCCTTTAAGGATTAGTGGGCGGAGGAAAGGCAAGCCATCCCTTTATGCCCCATGGGGGGGCAGCATTCAGTCCAGGATGGCGGGTCTGCAGCAAAGAGTGACAGAAGACTCATCCATCCAATTCAAAAGTACAAAAACAAAAATCAATGAAAAAAAATGTGCATCCTCCGGACCCACAGACGGGCCCACAGACGGGCCAATATGGAGCCGTTTACTCCACACAGTTGTTCCAGGCTTGTTGGCCATCATCAGTGCAATGTAGGGAAGCCGTGGCTTCTGTGGAGCTGGAGATAAATCTTTCATAATTCTTAGATTATCAGGACAAAAAAAAATGAGAAAAATTGCGTAGAAGAAATTTTTTTTTTCTTGACACCACACTCCTGAAAATGTTATCTATTTGGGGGTCATGCTGATCCGCTGGCTTCAGTGCTCTCCTATGTCTGACCTGGAACAAGCGAGCAGATCAGAGGAACTTGTTTAGCGGGCTATCGAAGCAAAAAGGATAAACATGACAGCCAGGCACTTGGCATTTTAGGAAGATAAAAGGGATAAGAATGGCACCTTCCGTGTAATGGTCATGACTGGTGTCAGCGGTTGGGTTGGTGAATGGAGAGGAGGGGAGGGCAGGGCAGACATCTCCAGCCTCTCCAGACAAAATTATTATTATTTATATTATTAAAAAGTAATGTATTTTATTTATTACCATTTATTATTTTATACTTTTTTTATCATTTTATTACACTTATTACATATATATTATTATATATAATATTTACAACTGTTGCTTATTGCAGTTTATTGTTTTATGCCTCTATTATTTGCAATTTGGAGTGTCACGTTGCCTTTGCCAAAAAAAAAAAAAAAACACCACACTGCAATGCAGCACCAAGATGGCAACAGTCACTATTTTCATTACTGTATTATTATTACTATACTAATTATAAAATGATAAAAATATTTTATTATATATATTTTATTACTATACTAACTATAAAATGATACAAATATTATATATATATATATATATATATATATATATATATATATATATATATCTCTCTATCTATCTATATTATTATTACTATACTAATTATAAGATGATAAAAATATTATTATTATATATATTTTATTACTATATTATTTCTACTATACTATTTATAAAATAAAAAATATTATATATGTTATTACTATATTATTATTAATATACTAATTATAAAATGATAAAAATATTTTTATTATATATATTTTATTACTATATTATTATTATTTATTATATGTGGGACCGTCTGTGGGTTATTATTTATTTGGTTGGAAGTGGAGTCTTGGACGAGATTGGGGGGGGGGGGGGGTGTTCGGGTGAGCCGTGGAGAACAAAAAAAAAAAAAGGAAAAAATTCCCCAATCCAACCAACAGCTGAATCAGATAAATATTCCCCTACGTTCTAGACCAGGGGTGGGCAAACTTTTTGACTTGAGGGCCGCAATGGGTTCATATATTGGACCCGGGGGCCGGACCAAGAGTAGATGAATGATGTGTATGTGTCATCCATAGTAAGTATAGTAATATTCCCCCATAGTAAGCATAGTAATTAATCCCCCATATAGTAATTCATCCCCCATATAGTAATTCATCCCCCATAGTAATTCATCCCCCATATAGCAATTCATCCCCCATATAGCAATTCATCCCCCATATAGCAATTCATCCCCCCTATAGTAATTCATCCCCCCTATAGTAATTCATCCCCCATATAGTAATTCATCCCCCATAGTAATTCATCCCCCCTATAGTAATTCATCCCCCCTATAGTAATTCATCCCCCATATAGTAATTCATCCCCCATATAGTAATTCATCCCCCCTATAGTAATTCATCCCCCATATAGTAATTCATCCCCCCTATAGTAATTCATCCCCCATATAGTAATTCATCCCCCATATAGTAATTCATCCCCCATATAGTAATTCATCCCCCCTATAGTAATTCATCCCCCCTATAGTAATTCATCCCCCATATAGTAATTCATCCCCCCTATAGTAATTCATCCCCCATATAGTAATTCATCCCCCATATAGTAATTCATCCCCCCTATAGTAATTCATCCCCCCTATAGTAATTCATCCCTCCTATAGTAATTCATCCCCCATAGTGTAATTCATCCCCCATAGTAATTCATCCCCCATAGTAATTCATCCCCCATAGTAATTCATCCCCCCTATAGTAATTCATCCCCCCTATAGTAATTCAATTTACTTACCTTTGCTCCGCGCGTTCCTCTCGCCGTGTTCCCGCGCCGTTCCGGTCTTCAGGGCGGACTGTGAGAGGAGCCTAGCTCCCCTCATTTTCGTCACGCTGCCCCGCCTACACACATCCTGACAGCCATCCTGACAGTATCACGCTCCGCGGGCCGGATTAAAAGGTCCGCCGGGCCGTAGTTTGCCCATTGCTGTTCTAGACACAGCTTCTGGTGATACCTCTTTAGAGGAAGATATGAGGATTGTCCAATCGGTTGTTGTGCCCCCATTCACCCCGAGAACACGTTCCCAGAGAAGGCGCTCACGTTGACCTCACCTATTAGCTAACAATCTTGTGTCTCTCATATCTACGGCCACCATAAAAAGGAAGCCTCACATGTAGAAGAGACCCCCTAACCCGCCAGCACTCCCCACCAGAGAAGTCCATCCAGATCACCATAGATCCCCAATAAGGTACAAGCAACCTGAAATTCCTCCTAGTTTTCCTTGCACTTTCAGCAGAGCAAAGAATTTCTGTTCATGGCCCTGGCATGTCTACGGACGGCCTTCATTCCCCATTGCCAACCCCATAGCAAAGTGGAGTGTTCTTGTTCACAGACCTACCCACCGTTTCCTTAGATCCCAGTCAGACCCCCCCCCCCTCCACTTTCTCTGGTAGGCCTACAGATGGTCTTCGTTCCCCAGTGCCGACAGCATCACATGAACAGTTGGCAAAAGTGGAGCATTCCTGTTCATAGACCTGCCCACTGATCCCCCAGATTCCCAGTCAGATCCCCCTCCTCTACCAACCTCTGCCCACCCTGGCAGGTCTATGGATGACCTTAGTTTCCATTGAAATGTAGATTGTTCCTCATGGGATGGCCCACTGTTCACTACCCCCCCCCCTCCCCCGAGATCCCAGTTAGATACCCCTTCTCCACCCACCTATGGACAATCATAGTTCCCCATTGCAACGCAGAGTGTTCCTCATGATCCCTGTCAGATCCTTCTCCATCTACCTCTGGGTAGCCCAAGTGGGCTTCTATAGACAATCCTAGTTCCCCATTGCAATCCAGAGTGTTCCTCATGGACCAACCCGCTGTTCCCCCCTTCCAGATCCCATGCAGATTGCTCTTCTCCACACTGCCAAGTCTAAGGACAGCCTTAGTACCCCATTGCCAACACCATCACATGACCAACCAACAAAGCAGTGCATTCCTGTTCATGGATTTGCCCACTCATCCCCCCAAATCTCAGTCAGATCTTTCTCCTCCACCTGGCAGATGCACAGATGGTTGTAGTTCCCCATTGCTGACGCCATCACATGACCAACCAACAAAGCTGAGCATTCCGGTTCATAGACCTGCCCACTGATCCTCTGGATCCCCGTCAGATCCTTCTTCATCCACCTCTGCTTGCCCACTAGGCAAGTGGTCCTCTATGGACAATCATAGTTCCCCATTGCAATGCAGAGTGTTCCTCATGATCCCTGTCAGATCCTTCTTCATCCACCTCTACTTGCCCGCTAGGCAAGTGGGCCTCTATGAACAATCCTAGTTCCCCATTGCAATGCAGAGTGTTCCTCATGGACCAGGACGCTGTGTTCACCTCCCCAGATCCCAGTCAGATCCCCCTTCTCCATCCACCTCTGTGGGCCCTAGCAGGTCTATGGATGATCGTAGTTCCCCATTACAATGGAGTGTGCTCCTTGTGGATCGGCCCACTGTTCCCCCTTCAGGATCCCCGTCAGATCGCTCTACTCCACACTGGTAGGTCTAAGGACAGCCTTAATACCCCATTGCTAACACCATTACATAACCAAATGACAAAGCAGTGCATTCCTGTTCATAGACCTGTCCACTCATCCCCCAAATCCAAGTCAGATCCTTCTCACAGAAGGTCATAGTTCCCCATTGCTGACACCATCACATGACCAACCAACAAAGCTGAGCATTTCTCTTCATAGACCTACCCACCGATCCTTTAGATCCCAGTCAGATGTCCCTCTTCCAGCAACCTCTGCATGCCCTGCTCTGGCATATCTTATGGATGGCCTTAGTCCCTCATTGCCAACACCATCACAAGAACTGGCAAAGCAGATCATTCCTGTTCATAGACCTGCCCATCGATCCTCCAGATCCCAGTCAGATTCTACTTCTCTACCAACCTTTGCCTGCCCTGGCAGGTCTACAGACAGCCTTAGCCCCCCATTGCCAACACCATCACATGAACAACCAACAAAGAAGAGCATTCCTGTTCACAAACCTGCCCACTGATCTTCTAGATCCCAATCAGATCTTGCTCCTCCATCAACCTCTGCCTGCTCTGGCAGGTCTTATGGATGGCCTTTGTGGTGGAACCGTTCGGCCTGGGCTTCCTCGTGCGGAGCGATGCGTCTCACCCAATGGTCCCCTTGTCCTGCAAGTCTTCCAGTGCTCTGCCAAGGCAGGTATTAGAGCCCAAAAGGCAATCCTTCACCAATATCCCAAACCACGAGTCGGAACTTCGTGTAGGGTGAAAATGACTCAATCTTTATTAAACACAGCTCAGTATATACAGCTTTACCCCCACCAGACAGCCTGGCACTGGGTTTTCCCCACCCACAACAAAGCCCTACACTCAACAATACAGTATGAACTCTATAGAAGTGAAAGGCTACAAGGTCACATTTCCCTAAACAAACAGTGTAGAATGTCTGTCTACATAACAGCGCTTTACCACGGGCAGAAAACTGAAACTGAAAGGGCAAAATGTTATCACAAAGGGACGGTTCATCACAGCCTTGGTCCCTCATTGCCAACACCATCACATGAACCGGCAGAACAGAGCATTCCTGTTCATAGACCTACCCACTTATCCTCCAGATCCCAGTCAGATCCGTCTCCTCCACCAACCTCTGCCCACTCTGGCAGGTCTACAGACAGCCTTAGTCCCCCATTGCCAACACCATCACATGAACTAGCAAAGCAGAGCATTCCTATTCATAGACCTACCCAACGATCCTTTAGATCCCAGTCAGATCCCCCTCTTCCACCAACCTCTGCATGCCCTGGCAGGTCTGTGGATGACCTTTGTCCCCCATTGCAAGGTAGAGTATTCCTTATGGTCTGGCCCACTGTTCTCCCCCAGATACCAATCAGATCTCCCTTCTCCACCACCTCTGCTTGCCCTAGCGGGTCTTTGGACGATCACAGTTCCCCATTGCAATGTAAAGTGTTCATCATGGAACAGCCTGCTGTTCCCCCTTCCAGATCCCAGTTCGATCATTTTCCTCCACACTGGCAGGTCTTTGGACAGCCTTTGTCCCCCACTGCTGACACCATCACATGACCAATAGACAAAGAAGAGCATTCCTGTTCACAAACCTGCCCACTGATCCTCCAGATGCCAATCAGATCCTTCTCCTCCACCAACCTCTGCCCACTCTGGCAGGTCTACAGACAGCCTTAGTCCCCCACTGCTGACACCATCACATGACCATCCGACAAAGAAGAGCTTTCCTGTTCACAAACCTGCCCACTGATCTTCTAGATCCCAATCAGATCTTGCTCCTCCATCAACCTCTGCCTGCTCTGGCATATCTTATGGATGGCCTTAGTCCTTCATTGCCAACACCATCACATGAATTAGCAAAGCAGAGCATTCCTGTTCATAGACCTGCCCATCGATCCTCCAGATCTCAGTCAGATTCTACTTCTCTACCAACTTCTGCCTGCCCTGGCAGGTCTACAGACAGCCTTAGTCCCCCATTGCCAACACCATCACATGAACTAGCAAAGCAGAGCATTCCTGTTCATAGACCTGCCCATTGATCCTCCAGATCCCAATCAGATCCTTCTCCTCCACCAACCTCTGCCCACTCTGGCAGGTCTACAGACAGCCTTAGCCCCCACTGCTGACACCATCACATGAACAACCAACAAGGAAGAGCATTCCTGTTCACAAACCTGCCCACTGATCTTCTAGATCCCAATCAGATCTTGCTCCTCCATCAACCTCTGCCTGCTCTGGCATATCTTATGGATGGCCTTAGCCCCTCATTGCCAACACCATCACATGAACTAGCAAAGCAGAGCATTCCTGTTCATAGACCTGCCCATCGATCCTCCAGATCTCAGTCAGATTCTACTTCTCTACCAACTTCTGCCTGCCCTGGCAGGTCTACAGACAGCCTTGCTCCCCCATTGCCAACACCATCACATGAACTAGCAAAGCAGAACATTCCTGTTCATAGACCTGCCCATCGATCCTCCAGATCCTAGTCAGATTCTACTGCTCTACCAACCTCTGCCTGTCCTGGCAGGTCTACGGACAGCCTTAGCCATTGCTGACACCATCACATGAACAACCAACAAAGAAGAGCATTCCTGTTCACAAACCTCCCCATTGATCCTCCAGATCCCAGTCAGATCTTGCTCCTCCACCAACCTCTGCCCACTCTGGCAGATCTACAGACAGCCTTAGTCTGCCATTGCTGACACCATCACATGAACAACCAACAAAGCAGGTCCAATCTCGCTCCTCCACCCGCCTCTGCCCGTCCTGACTGGTCTACAGGTGGCTTTACAGTCTCATGGACAACATCCTTCCTCTGTTAGGTAGATCAGAGAACACAATGGAGATAAAGCCATCCTTCAGCTTCTCCAGGGGTCCCTCATTCTGGATAATTCCTTAGAAGACTAAAACCTGCCGGTGGGATATCTAAGGAATGACAGCAGACATGACTCTGGGAATCCAGCGCTGTGCGGATTGGAATGATACCATAATATCCTCTGGAGAATTTTCCATCATTTAAAAATATCTCATCAGCCCTGAAATATGATGTTTTCTTAATCTTCGGCACCGACTCCGGGGAGAATCGCATGACTGATGTGTACAGTATACGGCTCAGACGACCTCAGGGGAAATCGACTCATTCATGACAATGACAGGGGCCCTCAATCTGTCCCAGGACCCAATGAGAGACGCGCAGGTAACGGGAGCACGCAGGTAACGGGAGCACGCAGGTAACGGGCACGGATAACTGGGGTGTTCAGGGTTCATGGCCTCCTATATTAGATGTGGAGGATCGCACTGTACCTAAATCAACAAAAATAATGAAGATCTCCTGCGCTACGATTACGTGATAAAATTAGGTGAGTGAGAGCTGCTAGCACCTAACCATATACCACGTGGAAATAAAAAAACTAACAAAACCAAAATGATGAAGCACTACCCTAATAATAAAATACAATATGGCAAAAACAAAGTGACAAAAATATATATATATATGTGTGTGTGACAATTAGAATGTTATATGTTTTCCCCTCCAATCAACATTTTAATCAAGGTACGCTGTTCTTCTGAACAATGTCTGGAACGACCCATTTTCCTCAGAATTTCAGAGAGAAATGCACTGTAACCAGCATGTCCAACATTTGCTGCCTTCCTTCCTTAAATAAGGGCAATCATTGCCACCTGTTTATCAAAGAATGAATGACCTCACTAATAGAACTCCACACGGCTATTATTGTGAACACGCCCCTTTCAATGAGTGATTCAATGACACAGAATCAGCAGCATGCATGTCATGACTGTCGGGTCTGTTGGATTTCTATGACTCTGCTACACCTGCTAGGAAATTATCTGCCATGTAGAAATATCATTTCCACCAAAAACAGTGATTGATCCGGTTAGTGATGTCTGACAGCTAATATTTTTAACACATATATATATATATATATATATATATATATATATATATATATATATATATATATATATATATATATATATATATATATATATATATATATATATATATGACAAAAAAAAAAAATCAGTGGATTGATCCTCTCTGGGGATCTCAATATAAAAAGTGACATATAATACATATATATTTATTATATGTCACTTTTTATATTGAGATCCCCAGAGAGGATCAATCCACTGATTTTTTTTTTGTCATATATATATATATATATATATATATATATATATATATATATATACACACACACACACACACACACACACACACACACACACACACACACATACATACACATATATAAATATATATGTGTCACTTTGTTTTTGCCACATTGTATTATTTTATTATTAGGGTAGCGCTCTATTGTTTGGTTGCTGTACCTAAATCCACGTCTTCCTTAACAGACATTCAAAAGTGCACCTGTCATGCATAAGCTGTCATTTGCTTGCCTCTAGTTCTGGATCACCAACCTGGAACAAGTCTGTACAAAGACTCTGGACTCCGTACGGCCCTCTCACCGCCGTGTGCATGACGCCTTAATGATTTGAAAAAAAACCCCACAGAACATTCATACTGCTGAAACTTGCTGCGGCCCGAGACACAAAGTCACAAGACAAGTAAAAACATGGTAATTTCAATTGACAAAAAAAAAGTTCCTGCACTACTTTTGCGCCTTCGGTGAGACATGAGTACCATGGACGCAATGTAAAAAAAAAAATCAAAAAAATCAAAAAAGAAAAAAAAAAAAAAAAAAAAAATCACAATAGTCGCAAGGTATCTTTGTCTTATGTATCTTTGCGATTCTGCCTGCAACTTCAGGAGGTTTTTGTTTTGTTTTTTTTTTTAAGTCAAAGTGGCAACTCATGAAAGTCGCATTGAAGCGGCAAGCAAGTCGCAATGCACATTCGACTTTGGGGGTCGCAGCAGTGTGCACCGATCCTCAATGGGGTAGATTTACTAAAACTGGTGCACTCAAATCTGGTGCAGCCAATCAGCTTCCACCTTCAGTTTTGGCAATAAAACCTGGAAGCAGATTGGTTTCTATGCAGCGCTGCACCAAATTTTGATTTTGCACCCTCCAGTTTTAGTAAATAATCCCCTATGACTCGGGGGTGTCAAGCTGCCGGTTGAGTCCATGGAACCCTAGGGTTCCTCCAGAGGTTGCTAGGGGTTCCTTAAGCAATGAGCAAATTCCTTCCTGTATAAATTTCAAGGATAGAATTGTATTTATGGAATCATCTACACCAAGGTTTCTCAACCAGGGTTCCTCCAGATCAGGGGGTGTCAAACTGGCGGCCCTCCAGCTGTTGCCAAACTACAAGTCCCATCATGCCTCTGTTTTTTGGGAGTCATGCTTGTAACTGTCAATCTTGCAATGCCTCATGGGACTTGTAGTTTGGCAACAGCTGGAGAGCCGCCAGTTTGACTCCCATGCTATGTGTTTTTAGGGCTTTTATCAAAAGCTTCAAAATAAATATACAAATATATCTATATACTGTACATGTAAATGTATACTGTACATGAACGCAAGATCATTTTTTAAAAATCTATAAAATCACAAAAAAAGGTGATCATAAAAAAAAGGTAGTGAGAAAAGCACAGACTATGTTTAACCAAAATTAATTACCACATAAAATACAGAAACAAACAAAAACAAATAAATAAAACAGCCAACGGTATCCAAATGAGAACTCAGATTACTAGACAAACAATGTAACAATTAGAAATGTAATCATTCTGTAACCATTCTTAAGCCAACAGATACATTTGTATCAAATCTATTTAACCATTTCCATACCGGGCACTTCTACCCCCTTCCAGCCCAGGCCAGTTTTCAGGTTTCAGCGCTCTCACACTTTGAACGACAATTGCGCGGTCATACAACATTGTACCCAAACTAAAATTTTATCATTTTCTTCACACAACTAGAGATTTCTTTTGGTGGTATTTAATCACCGCTGGGGTTTTTATTTTTTTCTAAATTAACAAAACAGACCGAAAATTTAGAAAAAAAAAAACACGTTTTTCTTTGTTTCTGTTATAAAAGTTTGCAAATAAATAATTGTTCTTCATAAATTTAGTCCGAGATGTATTCTACTACATGTCTTTGGTGACAATAACCCAAATTAGGATGTGATATTTAGTCTGTAGGAAAGTTATAGAGTTCACAAACTATGGGATAGATCTGAATAATGATCGATCCTGAAGTACTGACGGCCAATCTAATTTCTTGAGGTCCAAGAATGTCAGAACAGTACAGATATCCCCCAAATGTCAGGACGGTACAGATATCCCCCAAATGTCAGGACGGTACAGATATCCCCCAAATGTCAGGACGGTACAGATATCCCCCAAATGTCAGGACGGTACAGATATCCCCCAAATGTCAGGACGGGACAGATATCCCCCAAATGTCAGGACGGGACAGATATCCCCCAAATGTCAGGACGGGACAGATATCCCCCAAATGTCAGGACGGTACAGATATCCCCCAAATGTCAGGACGGTACAGATATCCCCCAAATGTCAGGACGGTACAGATATCCCCCAAATGTCAGGATGGTACAGATATCCCCCAAATGTCAGGACAGTACAGATATCCCCCAAATGTCAGGAGAGTACAGATATCCCCCAAATGATCCCTTTTTGCAAAGTAGACAGTCCGACGTACTTCATAAATTGTATTTTTTTTGTCATAATTTTTCGGAAAATGAAAAAATAAAATTATTTTCACTATTTTTTTTTTTTTACATACTGTCACCAGTGCAGTACAGCGTCATCATATAACTGGCATGGCGGTGATCAGGGACACTGACTGGTGACCGTGTGGAAAAAAAAATAAAAAATGTATATATATATTTTTTTTCTTTTTTTTTAAGATTTTCTTTTCATATTTCACTATGTCCAAAGTAGTACAATGTTACCATAGTAACATTGTACTACTTTGGGGAAGTGATCAGTATTTTTTTTTTTTTTTTCTTTTTTTACACAATTTGCTTATAGCAAAGAATTACCTGAATGACATCGATTCATTCAGGGTTTTTTTTTTTTTTTGTGCTTAGCTGTGATTTGGCCACAGCTAATCACATGACATGTACATGTGATTAGCTGTGACCATTCACAGCTAGACATTAGTGGCTGGCATGAATGAAGCCATCCATTGTATACAACTGTCATGTGACCTGCTGTGATTGGTCACAGCAGGTCACATGGTACCAGCAACGGGGGGCCGGTACTCAGATCTGTCAGTCATCGGCCGTGTCCGAGGTACACGGCCGGTGACAGATCGCGCCGCTGCGCGGCTCTGCAAGCGCGCAAATTGCGCATGTGCGGGAGGACTCTGCAAGCGCGCAAATTGCGCATGTGCGGGAGGACACCCTATGGCGGCCTCCCGGAAAGCGATTACATTTTTACGGACGCCATTTGGCCATAGGCCGGGTGTCAAATGGTTAATTTAAAGGTTTTTTTTCACATATTTGTTTTTGGTGGTGGAGTAATAATATCATTATTATTTATATTTACGGATTATACTTTGTGAGCGCTATGGTTGGTGGGTATATAATTTTTATGATCACATATTTGGATATCTATATACATGTGAAGTGTCAAATATACTGTAGATGAACACAAGATCATTTTTTTTAAAAAATATCTAGAATCACAAAAAAAAAAAAGTGATCATAAAAAGGTAGTGAGAAAAGCATGGACTATATTATCACATAAAATACTGAAACAAACAATAAAAACATACAAATAAAACAGCCAACAGTATCCAAATGAGAGCTCAGGAGACTACTAGACATAAACAATGTAACAATTAGAAATATAATAATTCTGTAACCATTCTTAAGCCAACAGATACATTTGTATCAAATCCTAGATGTACAATAGAAGTGCGCACTCTGGAAATTTCCATTTCGGATGCAATTTTTAAATTGAAGAATTTCGTTCCATCGTATTCGCAATTTTGAACAGATTCGTTTTCGGGATTCAATTCATATATTCGTTGGTTCGGGTGGATTTAAAAAAAAAATAAAATTTGCAGTCTTTTCGGAAGATTTCTTTATATTAAAATATATTATTCGATATTTTCAGACGCTAGTCCCACCCGCGAAGAAAAATGGCACGAGCCGATTGGACTTTCACCTGGCGCCACGTGCATCCGAATTAACAAATCGTACAAAACTGAGATCCATTATTTATCCGAATCATCGAACAAAATGAGAAAATTGAATTCACTTCTCCCGCGGCGCCCGAGCGAATATCGCATTAATGTGACGTCATCCATACTAAACGGATGCATTTGTTATATTTTCATTATGAATTTTTCTTCGGATTGGTTGACATTGTTACTATGCCCGTTCGGATACATCCGAATCTCTGAAAATCAAACGCAATCGAAACGCATATGTCTATTATACAACCGGGGGAAGGAGGTTGGGCAGTAAAATAGGCAGCTGAGCCACAGTTTTACCCAGGGGCGGACTGACCATTTGAGCACTAGGGCATTGCCCGAGGGCCCGGGGTCAGTAGGGGGCCCCATGAAAAGCCCCTGGTACCTTTTATAGGCTTTTTTGGGTGTGCTTTGAGTGTGGGCAAGAACACAGGGGCCCCATCATCCCCTGTTGCCCGGGGGCCCCATGAGTTGTCAATCTGTCCCTGGTTTTACCACTCTCTGAGCACCTCTCTTTAGCCTCAACACAGGGTCCGAGGGGGGGATGTCTGTATGCTGTGATGGCGGCAAAAATGATACCCCCCACCCAACATTTTTGGCGGGCAGATACAACCCATTCAAGTGAACAGAACCACACTGCAACTGCCCTTGTGGCACAGCGCTGCGGGATTTTTCAGTGTTGAAACGACTGGAGGAAAAGAAATGTAATCTCCAAACACGGAAAGGGTTCTTCACAGTAAGAGCTGTGAGAATGTGGAATAGACTCCCTCCAGAGTTGGTTGTGGCCAGCTCAGTGGATTGCTGTAGGAAAGTCCTGGATTCTTTCTTGGATACACAGAATATAACTGGATATAACATTTATAGGGAAAGGTGATCCAGGGAATATCCGATTGCCTCTCGGGGGATCAGGAAGGAATTTTTTCCCAGCAGGACCAAATTGGATCGTGCTTTGCTGGTTTTTTTTTGCCTTCCTCTGGATCCACTGTGGGTGTAGGATTATAACTTTTTTTTTTTTTTTAACTGGATGGACTTTTGTCTTTTTTCAGCCAGAATAACTATGTAACCAGACTGACCATTTGGAAACTCGGGCACTGCCCGAGGGCCCGGGGTCAGTAGGGGGCCCCATGAGATGCCCCTGGTACCTTTTTCATAGGCTTTTTTGAGTTTGGGCGAGGACACAGGGGCCCCATGATCCCCTATTGCCCGGGGGCCCCATGAGTTGTCAGTCCGCCCCTGTATGTAACATATCATTTCCCAGCCGCCTGTCAACCGCGGGATAGCCACTGATTGCGCCATTGTAAATGAACCCCAAGAGGCAATTTAATTAAAAATTCAAACTTCCAGTATACAATGCACTGCGCTTACCTTGACGGTCGGGCCGGGGGAACTGGCTCTATAAAAGAAAAAAGGAATAAATATGAAAAAAATCCAATTTTCCAACAATTCTGTAAATAAAAATGGCGTTTCATAAAATTCATCAAACAGGAGCTACACGAGATAATACAAACTTCTGCTGCCAACCAGGGGCGGACTGACCATTTGGGAACTAGGGCACCGCCTGAGGGCCCGAGGTCAGTAGGGGGCCCCATGAGATGCCCCTGGTACCTTTCATAGGCGTTTTTGGGTGTGGTTTAAGTGTGGACAAGGACGCAGGGGCCCCATGATCCCCTATTGCCCGGGGGGCCCCATGAGTTGTCAGTCCGCCCCTGCTGCCAATACAATTTATAGAGACGAGACAATCATACATCGATTTTCTCCCGACAATGGTTTTTCTTGATGGCTTTGAAACAGGAAGTGAGGTGATGTCACTGAACAGGTGTCCCCACTGGAAGATTTCCCCCCTCTTCCTGTTTAGGTGACAAATGTAAAAATGTTGGATTGTCCAATTTTCTATGGTGACAACAGGAGAATTAGGGAGGGGGTCAGACATCTCAGCAGGGGCACAGGCAACACAAGACAGAGGTTCCAACCTTTATCTGCCCCATATAAAAAAAAAAAAAAAAAAGGATTAATTTTTTTTACAGCTAGATATATATATCGATAATAAAACCTTTTCCTTCACCTCAACTCAATCAAACCAAAAATTATATTAAAGTCTCAAAAAAAAAAAAATGTATATATATGTATATATATATATATATATATATATATATATATATATATATATATATATATATATATATATATATATATATATATATATATTTATTATTTATTTTTTGGGACTTTCATTTAATTTTTGGTTTGATTTATTGAGTTGAGGTGAAGGAAAAGGTTTTAATATTATATAAATAAATAATCTAGCTATAAAAAATTTTTTTATTATTAATTTTTTTTTTTTTTTTGTATCTCCAGCCCCCTTTTTTTCCCTCCACATCTACAGTGTCTCTGTATATATTAGTCTGTCTCTACATATAAGAGGCTGTTTCTGTTGATCATGAAAGTGAGATCCCTTGTCAGGGTATGTGGTGATTCAATGCTCTATGACAATAAAACAATACAACCTCGGGGGGGGGGGGGGGGGATACTTTTTATAGAGCCGTATACAGCCGTAGAGCGGAGCCGGTATACAGAAGACGAGGTCAGGCCCCAATTCACAGCCGCACACATACAACATTCTCCAGTCTCATCAATGGCACCCATTGTGTGGTGGGACTCGGGAGTCACATGACCATGAGGTCACCCCCGTGGTGCTGCGTGCGACGCGACGTCCCCAGACATGTGTGTGCGTTCCATCCTCTGATGTGCGCTCTGTTACAATGCAGAACTACAAGTCCCAGCAGTCCCAGTGTCCAGATAGCAGCATGCAACCAACACAGAACTACAAGTCCCAGCAGTCCCGGTACCCAGATAGCAGCATGCAGCCAATACAGAACTACAAGTCCCAGCAGTCCCGGTACCCAGATAGCAGCACGCAGCCAATACAGAACTACAAGTCCCAGCAGTCCCAGTACCCAGATAGCAGCATGCAGCCAATACAGAACTACAAGTCCCAGCAGTCCCGGTACCCAGATAGCAACACGCAGCCAATACAGAACTACAAGTCCCAGCAGTCCCGGTACCCAGATAGCAACACGCAGCCAATACAGAACTACAAGTCCCAGCAGTCCCGGTACCCAGATAGCAGCACGCAGCCAATACAGAACTACAAGTCCCAGCAGTCCCAGTACCCAGATAGCAACATGCAGCCAATACAGAACTACAAGTCCCAGCAGTCCCGGTACCCAGATAGCAACACGCAGCCAATACAGAACTACAAGTCCCAGCAGTCCCGGTACCCAGATAGCAACACGCAGCCAATACAGAACTACAAGTCCCAGCAGTCCCGGTAAACAGATAGCAACACGCAGCCAATACAGAACTACAAGTCCCAGCAGTCCCGGTGTCTAGATAGCAGCACGCAACCAATACAGAACTACAAGTCCCAGCAGTCCCAGTGTCCAGATAGCATCATGCAGCCAATACAGAACTACAAGTCCCAGCAGTCCCAGTGTCCAGATAGCATCATGCAGCCAATACAGAACTACAAGTCCCAGCAGTCCCAGTACCCAGATAGCAGCACGCAGCCAATACAGAACTACAAGTCTCAGCAGTCCTCGTGTCCAGATAGCATCATGCAGCCAATACAGAACTACAAGTCCCAGCAGTCCCAGTATGCAGATAGCATCATGCAGCCAATACAGAACTACAAGTCCCAGCAGTCCCAGTACCCAGATAGCAGCACGCAGCCAATACAGAACTACAAGTCTCAGCAGTCCTCGTGTCCAGATAGCATCTCAAACACAGAGCCAATGCTGAAATATGAGTCCCAGCAGTTCTAGTGTTGAGACAGCAGCATGCAGACAATGCAGAGCTACAAGCAGTCATTATGGAACTACAAGTCCCAGCAGTCCCAATTTCCAGGGATCAACACGCAGCCAGCAGTCCTAGTGTTCATATAGCAGCATGCAGCCAATACAGAACTACAAGTCCCAGCAGTCCCAGTGTCCAGAGAGCAGCATGCAGCCAATACAGAACCACAAGTCCCAGCAGTCCCAGTGTCCAATGCACACACAGCCAGTACAGAACTACAAGTCCCAGCAGCTCTAATCTGCTTTTTTCATTCTCCATCTAGTCTTCCGATAGCAGCATGCAGCCAGCAGTCCCAGTGTCCAGATAGGACCATGCAACCAATACAGAACTACAAGTTCCAAAAGTTCCGATGTCCACATAGCAGCACACAGGCAACACAGAACTATAAGTCCCAGCAATCCCAATGTCCTGCGGGGAATCGTCGGCTTTCTTTACAACTTACCTTTTTGTGGAGCGGGTCCGGTGTCACCCCGTATGGTAGGTGTCACCCCGTGCAGGGAGCACCCCCCACACCCGCCTAGGGACACCTCTGATGGATCGGATCTGCGGATTGGGGAGCATAATGGATAGGACTCCGGTCCATTATGCTCAATCTGCAGATCCGATCCATCCTGCGGGGATCGTCGGCATGCAACCTATACGGGGTGACACCGGACCCGCTCCACGAAAAGGTAAGTTGTAAAGATGGATCGGATCTGCGGATTGGGGAGCATAATGGATAGGACTCCGGTCCATTATGCTCAATCTGCAGATCCGATCCATCCTGCGGGGATCGTCGGCATGCAACCTATACGGGGTGACACCGGACCCGCTCCACGAAAAGGTAAGTTGTAAAGATGGATCAGATCTGCGGATTGGGGAACATAATGGATCAGAGTCCGATCCATCCTGCTCAATCCGCAGATCCGGTCCATTCTGCTCAATCCGCAGATCCGGTCCATTCTGCGGGGCTCGTTGGAGGGGTGACACCAAGTGTTATCGTCCCGGGTGACACCAACCCTAGGGACACCCCTGGGTGCCATTCCAATGTGCAGTCAGGTTAGAAGAGACTTTTCTTCCCATTAGCAGAGTGTTTGTTCCTCTCATACATATTCCCAGCAATTGACGCAAAGCCGCCACGCACCGTCCATGCGTCGGGTGACTGTCGCACGGAAATATATGAACTTGCAGGAAAAACAGTGATCTCAGTCATTTGTGGAATGTCGGAAGTCCAACCGCAGCAAATATTCTAAATGCTGAATCCAGCCGCCTGTCTAATGGAAGTTTGGATATTTCTACGTAACGATCACACTGACCCGTGTATGATGCACGGCGATCGTTGTCATCTGGGCGAATATCTGAATGTTCCAAATAGAGAGGTTTTTTTTTTTTTTTTTACTCACTCTGACATTTGACACCTAGTGGCCACAATGCGGCATTTGTTCCCGAAATACCTCAATTGGGGAAAATACTGCATCGAGGCCAGTAGATGGCGCTGACAATCATAGGAAATCATATAAATAGACAAAATATCAGAAGGCTTTTTTTAAATGTTGAACGCAGTATTTTGGGATTGTCTCCGATATGCAGGGGGCCTGTAGTGCGATAGGGGGGCACCTCTGATGTTAAGGGGGGGTCTGTGGTGTGATTGAGGGGGGGGTGTCACCTCTGATATAAAGGGGGGGCCTTTAGTGTGATTGAGAATGGGGGGGCATCTCTGATATGCAGGAGGACCTGTAGTCTGATTGAGGGGTCCACCTTTGATAAGAAGGGGGGGCATTGGTGTGACTGGGTATGGAGGGGCACCTCTGATATAAGGGGGACCTGTTGTGATTGAGGGGGTCACCTCTGATATGAAGGGGGGCTGTGGTGTGATTGAGGGGGACACTTCTGATATGTGGGGGGGGGGTCTGCAGTGTGATTGAGGGGGATCACCTCTGATGTGAAGGGGGACCTGTGGTATAATTGGGATGAGGGGGAACCTCTGATCTGAAGGGGGACTTCTGATATGCAAGGGGGAGGACTTTGGTGTGATTGGGAATGGGGGGGGGGGGCAACTCTGATATGAAGGGGGACCTGTAGTGTGATTGTGGGGGTCCTCTGATGCAAAGGGGGGCCTGTGGCGTGATTGGGAATGGGGGGGGCAACTCTGATATGAAGCGGGATCTGTAGTGTGATTCAGGGGGGCCTGTGGTGTGATTGGGAATGGGGGGGGGGATGGAGAGAGCAACTCTGATATGAAGGGGGACCTGTAGTGTGACTAAGGGGGATCGCTGATGTAAACGGATGCCTGTTGTGTGATTGGAATGGGGAGGGGAAAGGGGGGGTGTCTGATGTGAAGGGGGGCCTGTGGTGTAAATTGGAATGGGGAGGGGGAAGCAGGCGCCTCTAATATGAAGCGGGACCTGTAGTGTGATTGAGGGGGGACCTCTGATATGAATGAGGGGTTCTGATGTGATGAGGGATGTTTGATATGAACGGGGGGGGCTGTGGTGTGATAGGGGGGGACCTCTGATGTGAAGGGGGGCCTGTAGTGTAAATTGGAATGGGGAGGGGGAAGCGGTCACCTCTAATATGAAGCGGGACCTGTAGTGTGATTGAGGGGGGACCACTGATACGAATGGGGGGTTCTGATGAGGGATGTTTGATATGAACGGGGGGGGGGCTGTGGTGTGATTGGGGGGGACCTCTGATGTGAAGGGGGGGCCTGTGGTGTAAATTGGAATGGGGAGGGGGAAGCGGTCGCCTCTAATATGAAGCGGGACCTGTAGTGTGATTGAGGGGGGACCACTGATACGAATGGGGGGTTCTGATGTGATGAGGGATGTTTGATATGAACAAGGGGGGGGGTGCTGTGGTGTGATTGGGGGAGCACCTCAGATACGAGGGGGGGGCTCAGGTTTCCTATCGATAAGTAACATTCCCCACTTGTACAGCCGGTTTGTGCTCACGGTCACTTGAATGGGTTTCTGTACCCATGAGAAACACGGGAAAGTCCCAGAACGGCGCTCATCTGCAGGCATGTACTCTGCGTGTCAGGAACACGTGTGATTTCACAAGCGTTCCCAACCCACACAAATGTGAACCTAGCCCCTCAGACCGGGGCGGGGGGTGGGGGGCTCCAGATTCTGCATTCTTTTAAAGGGCAACACAACTGAAAAAATGGACGAGAATATCTGGCCAAAAAACGCATCATCTGTGAATGTGTGATAATGTAACCGAGCCGATTTCTAGGATATCTCTGGCAGAGGGTCTGACACGCCCAGCTCCACCCAAAACGGATATACATGAAGTTCCAGGATACTATGGGACCGGTTTTAAGTACAGAAATGTCTAAGCAACTCCATACAAGCCTTTAGTTGCTGTTCTGAATAGGAATTTATTTCAAGATGATAGACAGAAGAAAAAGAAAAAGAAAAAAAAAAGGAAAAAGAAAAAAAAGGAAAAGGAAAAAAAAGGAAAAGAAAAAAAAAGAAAAAAAAGAAAGAAAAAAAAGAGAAAGAAAAAAAAAGAAAGAAAAAAAAGAAAGAGAAAAAAAAGAAAGAAAAAAAAGGAAAGAAAAAAAAAGGAAAGAAAAAAAAGGAAAGAAAAAAAAAGGAAAGAAAAAAAAAGAAAAGAAAAAAAAAGAAAAGAAAAAAAAAAGAAAGAAGATGAACCAGGGGCGGACTAACCATTTGGGAACTCAGACACTGCCCGAGGGCCCGGGGTCAGTAGGGGGCCTCATGAGATGCCCCTGGTACCTTTTTCATAGGCTTTTTTGAGTTTGGGCAAGGACACAGGGGCCCCATGATCCCCTATTGCCCGGGGGCCCCATGAGTTGTCAGTCCGCCCCTGAGATGAACTATAAAAATATAACAATACATACTCCGAAGCCTCGGGTCCAGTCCTCCACTACCCCAGCAAGTCAGGTTTTCTGGCCTATTCCAGCCCAGGTGATGCAATCAGCTCCCCAGATGAATGAACAGCACAGCTGTGTCCACTGGGGGGGAAATCTGAAATCCTGGCCTGTCTGCTGTACTCAGGACTGGAGTCCCATGGCCCCCAGGACAATGTAACACTGGGGACCCCTTGGGTGAAACCGGCTGTGGGACTCAATGACATAGTATATAGAGGACAGGTGATTGAGGTACCTGCGCTGGGGGAGGGGGGCTCCTGGCTCTTCTCTTGGATGCTGCTGGAGGAGGACAGTCTGCCCTTTAACCCTTTACGGGCCCCGGAATCATCTCCTTCCCCCTCGCTGTCAAAATCAAAGAATTCGCCTTGGTCGTCATCCTCCTCCTCCTGGGGCCCCCCAGTGACGGGGACATCTGAAAAGACCAAATCACAGATCACCAAATAATGAGAATCACAGAGGAGCCGCCGCCGCCATCCCGACCCATCAGGCATATTACACAGCAATATATGGGGGGGGGGGGGTGTCACGCACTGCACTCGGGGTACAAAGGGGTCACAAGATATATTTAGGGGGCAAGGAGACACACAACACAAAGGACCGGTAAATCAGAGTTCAGGGGTCACACTCAGATATATTTAGGGTACAAGGGTCACACTCCGATGCACAGGGATGTATTTGGGGTGCAGGGTACACACAGGTACACATTTTTTGGTTCAGGGGTCACACTCAGGTACACAGAAATACATTTAGGGTTCAGGGGGTCACAGGTACACAGTGATATATTTAGGGGTCACAATGAAGCACACATTAGGCTACAGGTGTCACACAGGTACACAGGGATATATTTAGGGTTCAGGGGTTACACTGAGGCACACAGGGATATATATATAGGGTATAGGGGTCACACGGATATATTTAGGGTTCAGGGGTCACACTCATACACAGGGATATATTTAGGGTTCAGGGGTCACAAGCACACACAGGGATATATTTGGGGTAAAGGTGTCACTCTCAGGTACACAGGGATATATTTGGGGTTCAAGGGTCACAATGAGGCACACAGGAATATATAGGGTACATAGGTCACACTCATACACAGGGATATATTTGGGGTTCAGGGGTCACACAGGTACACAGGGATATATATAGGGTTCAGGGGTCACACTCAGATACACAGGGATATATATGTAGGGGTTACACTGAGGCACAAAGGGATATATGTATAGGGTATAGGGGTCACACAGATATATTTAGGGTTCAGGGGTTACACTCATATACACAGGGATATATATATATATATATATATATATATATATATATATAGGGTACAGGGGTCACACAGATATATTTAGGGTTCAGGGGTCACAAACACACAAAGGGATATATTTGGGGTACAGGTGTCACTCTCGGGTACACAGGGATATATTTGGGGTACAGGGGTCACACAGATATATTTAGGGTTCAGGGGTCACACAGGTACACTGATATATTTAGGGGTACATTGAGGCACATAGGGATATATATAGGGCTTTAACGGATATATTTAGGGTTCAGGGGTCACATTCATACACAGGGATATATTTAGGGTTCAGGGGTCACATTCATACACAGGGATATATTTAGGGTTCAGGGGTCACAGAGGTACACAGGGACATATTTAGGGTTCAGGGGTCACAAACACAAAGGGATATATTTGGGGTACAGGTGTCACTCTCAGGTACACAGGGATATATTTGGGGTGTAGGGTGGGGGGGGGGGTCACACTCAGGTACATAGCAGCATATAATCACAGAAATCATGCAGCAAAATCAGGGTGTTAGCAAGCAGCACATTTGGGGTGTTAATGCGGGGGAGGGGAAGGGGGGGGATACAGTACCTAGTGCATGGAAGTTAAATCTGGAGCTCTCTGCAGAATCCATCTCTCCTGCGGCTGAACCTGAAACACATGGATATGTACTAAGCACTTTCCCCCTGCCTGGGATCAGCCCCCAGCCCTGGATACCCCTCACCCCACATATACCCGGCTTCCTGCGCAGAGACGGCAGACAATCCCAGCGACAGGTGGCCGGCTTCGCTCACATTTACAGCAGAACCTAAAAATATCCCAACGACAGCCTGAGATCTCCTCCGCACCTCACCGTACAGAAACCGAGACTGCACCGCTCCACCCAACATCCAACCAGATCCCGACCTTCACCGCTCCACCCAACATCCAACCAGATCCCGACCTTCACCGCTCCACCCAACATCCAACCAGATCCCGACCTTCACCGCTCCACCCAACATCCAACCACAACTCCACCAATCCACCCGGCACTACCAGATGCCGGGACACGCTTCCTCATGACCCGGCTACATGACTCAATCAATAACAATAATTAGTAAAGTGTGCCAATGATTCACCCCATGTCTACACACAGGGGACTCCGCCCGAAATTCCACCACCTCCTCCCAAACCGAAAATTCTGTATGTCAGTCAATCTCGGTATCTGTCCCCATTCTGTATGTATGGACTCCGCACAGTCCCACTTCCCCTGTCCTGGATGCCGGGTGTCATTCTCGGTATCTGTCCCCATTCTGTATGTATGGACTCCGCACAGTCCCACTTCTCCTGTCCCGGATGCCGGGTGTCATTCTCGGTATCGGTCCCTATTCTGTATGTATGTACTCTGCACAGTCCCATTTCTCCTGTCCCGGATGCCGGGTGTCATTCTCGGTATCGGTCCCTATTCTGTATGTATGGACTCCGCACAGTCCCACTTCCCCTGTCCTGGATGCTGGGTGTCATTCTCGGTATCTGTCCTTATTCTGTGTATGTACTCTGCACAGTCCCACTTCTCCTTTCCTGGATGCCGGGTGTCATTCTCTGTACCGGTCCCTATTCTGTGTGTATGGACTCTGCACAGTCCCACCTCTGTAATTCTGGTCATTATCTGCAGTTTGTTTATTTATAGGGTTGGTAGAAGGAAGTTATCTGATCCCATCTGATGGGTGACAACAATGTAACCACCTGCCATATGTTATGTACAATGTGTCTCTATGTACTCTGTAGCCACACACTACCAATCCCATTATACTACAACAGCGCCGCCTACAGGAGATACAAAGAAGCATCTTCCTGATTTATTGGTGTGAATGTCAATCAGCAGTTACAAAACAAATACTGAACAGCAATAGGTCAGAGGTTATGGTGGATGGGAGGAGGAAAGGCGCTGTGATTGGTGGATGCTGGTTCTGAAAAATCCTAAACAGTTTTTTTTTTAATACACCTTTTTACATGATGTATCTCTGGCATAGTCTGTAGCGCTGTACACATCACATCAGTCTCTGTACTAGAGGAGCTTACACTCTAATGTCCCCTCCCCCATAATCACATCAGTCTCTGTACCAGAGGAGCTTACACTCTAATGTCCCCTGCCCCACAGTCCCATCAGTCTCTGCACTGGAGGAGCTTACGCTCTAATGTCCCCTCCCCCACAGTCCCATCAGTCTCTGCACCGGAGGAGCTTACGCTCTAATGTCCCCTCCCCCACAGTCCCATCAGTCTCTGCACCGGAGGAGCTTACGCTCTAATGTCCCCTCCCCCACAGTGATACCAGTCTCTGTACCGGAGGAGCTTACACTCCAATGTCCCCTCCCCCACGGTCCCATCAGTCTCTGTACAGAGGAGCTTACACTCTAATGTCCCCTCCCCCACAGTCACATCAGTCTCTGTACCGGAGGAGCTTACACTCTAATGTCCCCTCCCCCAAAGTCATATCAGTCTCTGTACTGGAGGAGCTTACACTCTAATGTCCCCTCCCCCCCAGTCACATCAGTCTCTATACCAGAGGAGCTTACACTCTAATGTCCCCTCCCCCACAGTCATACCAGTCTCTGTACCGGAGGAGCTTACACTCTAATGTCCCACTTCAATTATATACAAGGTTTAGTGCTAATTTTAGGCGCAGTCAGCATTTTCTTTTGTGGGAGGAGACTCAGATACTCAAAATATGAAGGGAATACACAAACTCCATGCAGACTGTGCGGTGGGGAAGATACTGGACTCCCAGCCCCAGTGCTGCAGTGCATAAAAGGATGCCAACCTATATAAAAAAAAAAAAAAGTAGATGTAAAGCTCCACCTAAAGTTAGTATATATAGGTTGTCACCGGGAATCGGTGGCTCAGCCCCTGGCCTGGCCTCCCCCATGCGCTCTTCTCCCGCACACATCGCCATTTAGTAGGAAGCATGACTCCAGGAATTCTGCTCTATCAGTTTAGGGTGGATTCTCTGTACAGGGATAGGTCGGCTCACTGTGCGGACCTCCAAGGAAGCCTCCCTCCGCAGGACAGAGGTCTGAGGTTACAGTACACCCCACCGAGGTCGAGAGGGGCGCGGCAGGGAGAGGACTTCGCTCATCGCACCGCACCTCCAGTTCAGCCAGAATACCAAAAGTCACGGAAAAGTCAGAAACTGGGCAAGGGAGCAGAATATCCCCAAACGCCAGTCTATAAATAACGCAACACAATGGAACCCGCGTCGCTGGAGCATGCGAGAAACAAAAAAAAAAGACAAAAAACGCACACCCGACATTCCCCTCCGAAAGACAAAAAAAATCTACACTTCTGAGAATAAATCCAAATATTGTGTCAGAGAAATAGTCACATCTACTTCACAATACAGGTGAAAGGCGAAAAATGAGAATTTGGTGCATTCATTCATTCATTCATTCATTGATTTCAGTGCAGCAACTTAAAAGGTGACACTAATATATGAGACTCATTCCATGCAAAGAAAGATAGTTCCAGCCGTGATTTGTCATCATTGTGATGATTATGGCTTACAGCTCATGAAAACCCCAAATCCACAATCTCAGAAAATGAGAATATTCCATGCAATCAATAAAACACGGATTGTACATAGAACAATATCGCACCTCTGAGAAGTAGAAGCTGCATATGTACTCAGTACTTGGTTGGGGCCCCTTTTGCAGCAATTACTGCCTCAATGCGGCGTGGCATGGAAGCTATCAGCCTGTGGCACTGCTGAGGTGTTATGGAAGACCAGGATGCTTCCATAGCGGCCTTCAGCTCTTCTGCATTGTTCGCTCTCATGTCTCTCATCTTTCTCTTGGCAATGCCCCATAGATTCTCTATGGAGTTCAGGTCAGGTGAGTTTGCTGGCCAATCAAGCACAGGAATCCCACGGTCATTGAACCAGGTTTTGGTGCTTTTGGCAGTGTGGGCGGAGCCAAGTCCTGCTGGAAAATGAAGTCAGTGTCCCCATAAAGCTGGTCTGCGGAAGGAAGCATGAAGTGCTCCAAAATCTCCTGGTAGACGGCTGCGGTGACCCTGGACTTCATGAAGCACAGTGGACCAACACCAGCAGATGACATGGCTCCCCAAATCAACACCGACTGTGGAAACTTCACACTGGACTTGCAGTGTGTGCCTCTCCATTCTTCCTCCATACTCGGGGTCCTTGTGCCTCTCCATTCTTCCTCCACACTCGGGGTCCTTGGGCCTCTCCATTCTGCCTCCACACTCGGGGTCCTTGGGCCTCTCCATTCTGCCTCCACACTCGGGGTCCTTGGGCCTCTCCATTCTTCCTCCACACTAGGGGTCCTTGGGCCTCTCCATTCTGCCTCCACACTCGGGGTCCTTGGGCCTCTCCATTCTGCCTCCACACTCGGGGTCCTTGGGCCTCTCCATTCTTCCTCCATACTCGGGGTCCTTGGGCCTCTCCATTCTTCCTCCATACTCGGGGTCCTTGGTTTCCAAATGAGAAAAGTCGCTCTCATCAGAAAAGAGGACTTTGGACCACTGAGCAGCAGACCAGGTCTGTTTTTCTTTAGCCCAGGTAAGACGCTTCTGACGTTGTTTGTTGTTCAGGAGCGGCTTGACAAGAGGAATACGACATTTGAAGCCCATGTCCAGGATCCGTCTGTATGTGGTGGCTCTTGATGCACTGACTCCAGCCTCAGTCCACTCCTTGTGAAAGTCCCCAACACTTTTAAATGGCCTTTTCCTGACAATCCTCTCCAGGCTGCGGTCATCCCTGCTGCTTGTGCACCTTTTTCTTCCACACTTTTCCCTTCCACATAACTTTCTATTAATGTGCTTTGATGCAGCACTTTGGGAACATCCAACTTCTTCTGCAACTCCCTTTTGAGGCTTTCCCTCCTTATGGAGGGTGTCAGTGATGGTGTCAGGTCAGCAGTCTTTCCCATGATTGGGATTCCTACTGAACCAGACTGAGAGACCATTTAAAGGCTCAAGAACCCTTTGCAGGTGTTATGGCTGAATGAGCTGATTAGAGTGGGACACTTTGAGCCGAGATTATTCCACCTTTTCACAATATTCTCATTTTCTGAGATTGTGGATTTGGGGTTTTCATGAGCTGTAAGCCATAATCATCACAATGATGATTGAACTATCTTGCTTTGCATGGAATGAGTCTATCTCATATATTAGTTTCACCTTTTCAGTTGCTGCACTGAAATAAATGAACTTTTGCACCATATTCTCATTTTTTGAGTTTCACCTGTAAATAAAAATATGTAAGATAAAAAATGTAAAAATATAAAATGTATGAAAAAAAAAAAATGTAAAAATATATCGAATAAAAAAAAAAAAAAAAAAATCTCAAAGATCACACAGCTATACACTATAGACTGCACACATAGGGAAGCATTTAAAAAAAATTCCTTCTGTGTGACTTGGGGGCAAAAATTGAATATTATTTGGCCATTCTCTCTCCAGGTCGAATGTTATTCGTTCCTAAAGGAGAGGTACAGGTAAATAACTCAATATGGCCACTAGATGGCGCTGGAGATCATAGTAAATAAGTATTTTTTGAATCAGCTCCATCTAGTGGTCATTATGTGATATTTTCCTGATAAACCATTCTCAAAAAGGGGTTCTGTGGGGTGGCTAGGGGGTTCCTAGACCTGTGGGTAACCAGTGCCAGGTCCAGCACCACTTGGCAGAGTCAGTGACATCACTGCAAGGATGGAGGGGGGCCCAATGTTCTGTTAGGCTATTGCCTCTGCAGGTCAAATGTTATTCATTCATAAAGAATAGAGTGGTTCAGGTAAATAACGCATTATGGCCACTAGATGGAGCTGGCGATCATAGTAAAGAAGTATATTATTTCCTATGATCATCAGCTCCACCTAGTGGTCGCCATCACGTATTTTCCTGATAACCACTATTTATAGGCATTCTCAGAGCAGGGTTCCGTGGAGGTTCTTCTAGGGGTCCCTAGATAATGCTTCAAGGGCCAGATATTATTTCCTATGATCATCAGCTCCACCTAGTGGCCGTCATCAAGTATTTTCCTGATAAAAGCTATTTGTAGGCATTCTCAGTACAGGGTTCCGCGGAGCCCTAGGGTTCTTCTAGGAGACCCTATATAATGCTTCAAGGGCCAAATAAAGGCAAGCAAAGGGCCACATCCAATTTGGAGACCACTGACCTAGGTGGTCGGAGAAGAAGTGGGAGTGGGTATCTGTCAAAAATCGGGTACCAGCTCCTCCCCAAAATCTCCGTTCAGGAGATGGGGAGGAGGCCTGAAAGCAGAACTTTTGGGTGGAGCTCCACTTTAAGTGGTTAACCAGCTAGTAAAGATCTCAGATGACACCCTGTGCTGGTCAGGTGGTCACCATAAATCCAGAAAACATTGTATACAACTATAGGGACCATACAAGATATATATAGAAAGGTATACAACCCATAACCAACACCCTGGGTAAACATCTGCATACAATAAACGTAGGTATGGATAGGTCTGTGGACCAACATGCTAACATACGTGGGAACAAGTTCTGCATGATGTGTCAAGGATAACCCCCGAAAACAAAAATTTGGCGGCAGGTCGGGTCTTTTGGTAAAAGCGGGAGTATCACCTGGTTCACCTCCGAAGAAGAAGGATCCTCCAGGGCACAAGACTCTTGACGGTGAATGAGCACCAATGGTCTACCAGTTCGAAACCAGGCAGACGCTATTCTTTGGGGAGGCCTACCAAAGCAAAGTAGGCCTACCGCCAAAGTACTAGGTGGGGCTTCTCAAGGGCACAAAACTCTTGACGGGGAATGGGCACCAATGGTCTACCTGTTCTAAACCAGGCAGACATTATTCTTCGGGGAGGCCTACCAAAGCAAAGTAGGCCTACCACCAAAGTACTAGGTGGGGCTTCTCAAGGGCACAAAACTCTTGACGGGGAATGGGCACCAATGGTCTACCTGTTCTAAACCAGGCAGACATTATTCTTCGGGGAGGCCTACCAAAGCAAAGTAGGCCTACCACCAAAGTACTAGGTGGGGCTTCTCAAGGGCACAAAACTCTTGACGGGGAATGGGCACCAATGGTCTACCTGTTCTAAACCAGGCAGACATTATTCTTCGGGGAGGCCTACCAAAGCAAAGTAGGCCTACCACCGAAGTACTAGGTGGGGCTTCTCAAGGGCACAAGGCTCATGACGGAGAATGGGCACCAATGGTCTACCTGTTCTAAACCAGGCAGACATTCTTCGGGGAGGCCTACCAAAGCAAAGTAAGCCTACCACCAAAGTACTAGGTGGGGCTTCTCAAGGGCACAAGACTCTTGACGGAGAATGGGTGTCAATGGTCTACCCATCTGAAACCAGACAGACCCTATTCTTCGGGAGGTCTGCCGAATCAAAGTCCACCGAAGTACTAGGTGGGGCTCCCCTGAAGGGAGACCCCATGGGAGTGGGAGAACCTCACCATAAGGCCGCATGTCCTCCACGAAGACTTTCAAGGTAAGTCTGAAGACCTACACCCTACTAATTTTTTTTTTTTGCTATAGAATTTCGCAATGCTGTGCTTAGTTGAACCCTGTAGACAAGAACAAAAATTGAGCTGTGAAATCACAGCACAAAAAAAAAAAAAAGGGCACAAAGGGTACAATACAGGACCAACCTGCAACGAGGAAGGACCCTAGATCTGATCCTCAAGGGCACAAGACTCTTGACGGGGAATGGGCGCCAATGGTCTACCCGTCTGAAACCAAGCAGATCCCATTCTTCGGGAGGCCTGCCGAAGCCAGGCCCCCAAAGTACTAGGTGGGGCTCCCTTGAAGGGAGACCCCATGGGAGTGGGAGAACCTCACCATAAGGCCATATGTCCTCCATGAAGACTTACAGGGCCAGTCTGAATACCTTCACCCAACCCATAAAAGAGTTAAGAGTGAAATCATGGCACACAAAAATTATGAAGGGTACACAATAGGACGAACCTCCGAAGAGGAAGGGCCTCAATTCCTGAGCCTCCCCAGGGTGCAGAATTCCTGAGACAATGGTCTACCTAGGCCAAAGACATGTGGACCCCAAGGGACCCCCGAAGCTGGAACTCCAAGTACTTGGTGAGGGCTCTCCCGAAGAAAGACCCCCGGTTGGGAGGAAGAAAAAGACCTGAAGGCCACAGATCTTCTCCCCAACATCAGGGTAGGCCTTGATGAACTTGAACCCTTTATCTGTGTTTTTTTGGCACACCCTGGGACACCACCCCCAGGGGGCACATCACCGGGAGCTCCTTGTGCCCCCCACCTACACCCTACTATGATATAGCTGCACTCACTGCTTCCTCTCACTGCCCTCCCCTCCCAGGTCATAATTGCTCCTCAATTTTTGGGGGGCGTTAAGGGCCCATTTACACCTTTTGTATTTGTATTTCCGAATCTGCGGTTAGCTGTAGCCTAAGCACACCAGAGAGGCGTAAACGAAGCCTAAATTGGCCAGTGTAGCTCCAAGGGTCAATTGTCCTGAGTTGCTGGACAAGGTCCTTTGGCACCCAAAGTGTGACGCCCCACCGAATGAGCCATACCTTACTGCCCTTTTTGTACCGCCCTTCCTGCTGGAGCACCCAAGGCAGCCGCCTCTTCTGCCTACCCCTCAGCCCAGCCCTCATCATGACTGTTCTGGAGACACAAGCAGGCTAACTGCAGCTTCCTTCGGGGCTGAGAAACATGTTTTGTGTTCCTAGAGAATTTCCCAACCAGACTGAAGCTGATTACAGAAGACCGCTCCCTGCTGCCCCCCCCCCCCCCCCAGATGGAGAGGCTGGATTGGGATCTACACGGCAGATGAGGAACACAAATGTTTGGATGGATTCAGGGAGCCGACCAGACCTCTGGAGATGAGAAGGTAGGAAGGTGGGCAGAAAGAGGTGGGAAGGTAGGAAGGTGGGCAGAAGGAGGTAGGAAGGTGGTCAGAAAGAGGTGGGAAGGTAGGAAGGTGGGCAGAAGGAGGTAGGAAGGTGGTCAGAAGGAGGTAGGAAGGTGGTCAGAAGGAGATGAGAAGGTAGGAAGGTGGTCAGAAGGAGGTAGGAAGGTGGTCAGAAGGAGATGAGAAGGTAGGAAGGTGGTCAGAAGGAGGTAGGAAGGTGGTCAGAAGGAGATGAGAAGGTAGGAAGGTGGTCAGAAGGAGATGAGAAGGTAGGAAGGTGGTCAGAAGGAGATGAGAAGGTAGGAAGGTGGTCAGAAGGAGATAGGAAGGTGATGAGAAGGTGGTCAGAAGGACACCCAACTCACCTGCAGATCCTTCTGTGTGTGTTCATCGCTGCGACACCTTCACCTGGATGACACCAAACACAGAGCTGCACCGAACAGGAAGTCTCATCGTGATTGGCTGCACACTGCTAGACTTCTCAAATCACAGCCTGGGGGATAGGGAGGGGCCAGTCCACCCAGAACTGATATTTCAGGACTTAAAGTTTGTTTGGCGAGATCTCTATGTTGAGTTCCCAGGTCTGTACACCCGCCGTGCCCATTATGAGGGGTTCCCACCATCTCTGTGCTGAGTTCCCGGGTCTGTACACCCGCTGTGCCCATTATGAGGGGTTCTCGCCATCCCTGTGCTGAGTTCCCGGGTCTGTACGCCCGCTGTGCCCATTATGAGGGGTTCCCACCATCCCTGCGCCGAGTTCCTTGGTCTGTACACCTGCCGTGTCCATTATGAGGGGTTCCCACCATCCGAGTTCCCCGGTGTGTTTTTGGATTCCTCATCTGAAACATGTCACCAGCCATGAACTCCGGTGAACATGCCATGTCCCCCCCAGAGGGGGGAGGAGATGAGGATTCCAGGCGTGTTGCTCTCCGGGGAGACGATGAGACTTGTCCACAGAGCCGGCAATCCTACATTCCAGCTTCCTGATCTGATTTATTCAGTGGAGTGACGGCGACCTTAGCAGCTACCAAGGGGCCAATGGGTGGGCAGAGGGGCCCTTGGTTTGGTAGAGAAACCCGTGGAGTGGCCCCACTAGGAACATTGTTGAGGCAACTTAAACTGAACCTCCATCTGTACCGGCTCCTCCCCTTCAGTTTTGCACAGGTGTACTGGCTCCTCCCCTCCAATCTTGCACAGCTGTACTGGCCCCTCCCCTTCAGGCTTGCACAGGTGTACCGGCTCCTCCCCTTCAGTCTTGCACAGGTGTAGCGGCTCCTCCCCTTCAGTCTTGCAGAGGTGTATCGGCTCCTCCCCTCCAGTCTTGCACAGGTGTACCGGCTCCTCCCCTCCAGTCTAGCACAGGTGTACCAGCTCCTCCCCTCCAGTCTTGCACAGGTGTACCGGCTCCTCCCCTCCAGTCTAGCACAGGTGTACCGGCTCCTCCCCTTCAGTCTAGCACAGGTGTACCGGCACCTCCCCTTCCGTCTAGCACAGGTGTACTGGCACCTCCCCTCCAGTCTAGCACAGGTGTACCGGCTCCTCCCCTTCCGTCTAGCACAGGTGTACCGGCTCCTCCCCTTCAGTCTAGCACAGGTGTACCGGCACCTCCCCTTCTGTCTAGCACAGGTGTACTGGCACCTCCCCTTCCGTCTAGCACAGGTGTACCGGCTCCTCCCCTTCCGTCTAGCACAGGTGTACCGGCTCCTCCCCTTCCGTCTAGCACAGGTGTACCGGCTCCTCCCCTTCAGTCTAGCACAGGTGTACCAGCTCCTCCCCTGGAATGAAACGTCTTCCTCTGATGTCACCACACACTGGGAGCGTCTCACAATGTGCATTAGAAGCTGCAGCCAGTCAGAGCTCCGCCTCATTTCCTGGCTGAGGGATGCCCAGCATCATCTAGCTCTTTCCTCCCCAGCCCTGGCCCACCACCCTTGGATTTCAGCTCTTCCACTCATGGGGACAGCAGCATCACATGTGGGCGTTACCTAATGTGCCTGGGAACGCCCACTCCTCCAGTCTGACACTGACCCTTCAGGGTGTTTCAATATTTGCAAAACTCCTCCCACTGATTTCCTCAGAACTGAGGGCTCTCAAGGGGAGTACTGAGGAAGGGGCGCTGGGATGTTCTCAGAAAGCTGTACAGCACCCTCCCACCAGCCATGATCTGCCTGCATTGCATAGAGAAGCGCAGAGACTCAGTGAGTATGACATCAGTGGGTGCAAAATAATGTATTTAATGAAGAGGAAAACATTTTTCTTTTTTTAATGTCTCAGTATCTGTCCCAATCCAGAATGGGGACAGATACCGAGAATGACACCCGGCATTCGGGACAGGAGAAGTGGGACTGTGCAGAGTCCATACATCCAGAATGGGGACAGATACTGAGAATGACACCCGGCATCCGGGACATCGACTTAAATACCAGTCACATGACTGGCTAACCTGCGTGCCCGAGCGATCCCCCCGTCCATGCCATGTGGCGCTGGAGGCGATGGCTGCGTCCGGCCAGGACCGGTGACGGATCAGGATTGGTGACGGATTAGGATTGGTGACGGATCAGGACCGGTGACGGATCAGGACCGGTGACGGATCAGGACCGGTGACGGATCAGGACTGGTGACGGATCAGGACCGGTGACGGATCAGGACCGGTGACGGATCAGGATTGGTGACGGATTAGGATTGGTGACGGATCAGGACTGGTGACGGATCAGGACCGGTGACGGATCAGGATTGGTGACGGATTAGGATTGGTGACGGATCAGGACTGGTGACGGATCAGGACCGGTGATGGACCAGGACCGGTGACGGACCAGGACCGGTGACGGACCAGGACCGGTGACGGATCAGGACCGGTGACGGATCAGGACCGGTGACGGATCAGGATTGGTGACGGATCAGGATTGGTGACGGATCAGGACTGGTGACGGATCAGGACCGGTGACGGATCAGGACCGGTGACGGATCAGGACCGGTGACGGATCAGGATTGGTGACGGATTAGGATTGGTGACGGATCAGGACTGGTGACGGATCAGGACCGGTGACGGATCAGGACCGGTGACGGATCAGGACCGGTGACGGATCAGGACTGGTGACGGATCAGGACCGGTGACGGATCAGGACTGGTGACGGATCAGGGACACCAACGTCCCCGGGGCCACCTCCTGAGCTTCGGTAACCCTACACCGCGAGTGGCGTCGTCACAGCCCATAGCCAGACACGGCGCTCATCTGAGGGTCTAAATCGGGAAGCCGGCTCCGTCACATGGCCAGCGCTGAGACTCCGGGGGGGCAGATTAAAGGGGAACTCCACGCAGATACCGGGGGGGGCAATTAAAGGGGAACTCTACGCAGATACCGGGGGGGGAGATTAAAGGGGAACTCCGCACAGATACTGGGGTGTCAGATTAAAGGGGAACTCCATGCAGATATAGAAGACATGAAATGTTACAATGTAATTATTCAGACATATTTGGGGGCTCATTCACATCAGCTCTGCTGGGCTGCATTGGTCAAGGGCACAGCTGCCCAAACGCAGTGCCAAAGCGGCCCCATTGCAACCCCAAAACAGCCCCAACACGGCCCCAATGCAACCCCAACAAAACCCCAATATGGCCCCAATGCAACCCCAACGTGGCCCTAATACGGCCCCAACATGGTCCCAATGCAACCCCAATGTGGCCCCAACACAGTCCCAATGCAACCCCAATGTGCCCCCAACACAGCCTAAATGCAACCTCAACGTTGCCCCAACATGGTCCCAATGCAACCCCAACGTGGCCCCAACACATCCCCACACATGTCCATGCCATCTGCCGTATGTCCTCTGTGCTGCACTAAAGAAAAAATATATATTTTGCATTTTTGCGCAGTGCGTAGTCCTCCAGGATATACTCTGTGCACAGGGCATGCTGGGACTTGTAGTCCTCCAGAATATAATATACACTGTGTACAGGGCATGCTGGGACTTGTAGTCCTCCAGAATATAATATACACTGTGTACAGGGCATGCCGGGACTTGTAGTCCTCCAGAATATAATATACACTGTGTACAGGGCATGCCGGGACTTGTAGTCCTCCAGAATATAATATACACTGTGTACAGGGCATGCCGGGACTTGTAGTCCTCCAGAATATAATATACACTGTGTACAGGGCATGCTGGGACTTGTAGTCCTCCAGAATATAATATACACTGTGTACAGGGCATGCTGGGACTTGTAGTCCTCCAGGATATAATATACGCTGTGTACAGGGCATGCTGGGACTTGTAGTCCTCCAGGATATAATATACGCCGTGTGCAGGGCATGCCGGGACTTGTAGTCCTCCAGAATATAATATACACCGTGTGCAGGGCATGCCGGGACTTGTAGTCCTCCAGAATATAATATACACTGTGTACAGGGCATGCCGGGACTTGTAGTCCTCCAGAATATAATATACACTGTGTACAGGGCATGCCGGGACTTGTAGTCCTCCAGAATATAATATACACTGTGTACAGGGCATGCTGGGACTTGTAGTCCTCCAGGATATAATATACGCTGTGTACAGGGCATGCTAGGACTTGTAGTCCTCCAGGATATAATATACGCCGTGTACAGGGCATGCCGGGACTTGTAGTCTTCCGTTATATAATATACTCTGTGTGCAGGGAATGCTGGGACTTGTAGTCCTCCACAATATAATATACGCTGTGTACAGGGCATGCTGGGACTTGTAGTCCTCCACAATATAATATACGCCGTGTACAGGGCATGCTGGGACTTGTAGTCCTCCAGAATATAATATACACTGTGTACAGGGCATGCTGGGACTTGTAGTCCTCCAGAATATAATATACACTGTGTACAGGGAATGCTGGGACTTGTAGTCCTCCACAATATAATATACGCTGTGTACAGGGCATGCTGGGACTTGTAGTCCTCCACAATATAATATACGCCGTGTACAGGGCATGCTGGGACTTGTAGTCCTCCAGAATATAATATACACTGTGTACAGGGCATGCTGGGACTTGTAGTCCTCCAGAATATAATATACTCTGTGTACAGGGCATGCTAGGACTTGTAGTCCTCCAGGATATAATATACGCCGTGTACAGGGCATGCCGGGACTTGTAGTCCTCCGGCATATAATATACGCCGTGTGCAGGGCATGCTGGGACTTGTAGTCCTCCAGGATATAATATACGCCGTGTACAGGGCATGCTGGGACTTGTAGTCTTCCGTTATATAATATACTCTGTGTACAGGGAATGCCGGGACTTGTAGTCCTCCAGGATATAATATACGCTGTGTGCAGGGAATGCTGGGACTTGTAGTCCTCCACAATATAATATACGCTGTGTACAGGGCTTTCCGGGACTTGTAGTCCTCCGGCATATAATATACGCCATGCATAGGGCACACTGGGACTTGTAGTCCTCCAGCATATAATATACGCTGTGTACAGGACATGCTGGGATTTGTAGTCTTCTGAGATATAATATACGCCGTGTGCGGGGCATGCTGGGACTTGTAGTCCTCCACAATATAATATACGGCGTGTACAGGGCATGCTGGGACTTGTAGTCCTCCAGAATATAATATACGTTGTGTACAGGGAATGCTGGGACTTGTAGTCCTCCGGCATATCATATAGACCGTGTACAGGGCAGGCTGGGACTTGTAGTCCTCCGGCATATAATATAAGGCCTGTACAGGGCATGCTGGGACTTGTAGTCTTCCGGCTCAGACTGCGGGATTGTGAAGCAGCACAAGGAGCCAATCAGTTCAGGCACTGACAAGAAGCACGTTGATAGGAGGAGTGAGCAGAGTGACAGAGAGATGAGCTCATCACTGGGCTGCTCCTCCTTTCACTGTCCAATCACAGGCTGGGGGGGGCTCAGAGGAAGTGTGTCAAGTGATGTTGGCCATCAGACTGAGGGCATCTAGTGGCAGACAAAAGGTACTGCGGGGGAAATCTTCGGCTAGAAGCTGACTATTGCAGCAGAAGTCGATGTTGATATTCGATCTTGTAGCGGGCTCAGGGGCGGACTGTCCATTTGGGAACTCGGGCACTGCCCGAGGGCCCGGGGTCAGTAGGGGGCCCCATGAGATGCCCCTGGTACCTTTCATAGGTTTTTTTGGGTGTGGTTTGAGTGTGGGTGAGGACGCAGGGGCCCCATGATCCCCTATTGCCCGGGGGCCCCATGAGTTGTCAGTCCGCCCCTGAGCGGGATATTTGTTGCCAGTTCTTTATTTTTGGATGTCTGTCTGCCTTCAAATCCAACCCGGAGGTTCAAACTGCGCAGCAAAAGTAGTGAGACTTGTGAGGGATCAGAGCAAGGACACTGGCTGCTAAAGGCTGCCTATTCTGTATATGTGTGCAGTGTACTTACTCAGGGGTACATGTGAGAGGGTGACAACACAGATGCACAATTGGGAAACAGTTGTCACCCTATCATACTAAGTGTCTGAGCCAGGGCACACCTTGTTATAGGGCGGCTGTGCAATGACTGTCAACACTGCTGCCAGTATACTCAACCATGGACAAATGTGACAGCGTGACAACGCAAAAGCACAATTGGGAGACAGTTGTCACCCTGTAACAGGAACTTTCTAACTAAGCACACTTGCTGTCATAGGTTGCCTATATATGTGTGCAGTATACTTAATCAGAAGTGCATGTGACAGGGTGACAATGCAAAAACACAAGTGGGAGACAGTTGTCACCCTATCACACTGTCTGAGAAAGGACACTTCCTGTAATAGGGTGCCTGTGCAATGACTGTCAACACTGCTGCCAGTATACTCGACCAGGGCTGCGTGTGACAGGGTGACAACACAAAAACACAACTGGGAAACAGTTGTCACCCTATAACAGGAAGTTTCTAACCAAGGACACTGGCTGTTAAAGGTTACCTATACTGTATATGTGTGCAGTGTACTTAATCAGCGGCACATGTGACAGGGTGACAACGCAAAAGCTCAATTGGGAGACAGTTGTCACCCTGTAGCAGGAAGTTTCTAACTAAGCACACTTGCTGTTATAGGTTGCCTATATATGTGTGCAGTATACTTGATCAGAAGTGCATGTGACAGGGTGACAACGCAAAAGCACAATTGGGAAACAGTTGTCACCCTATCACACTAAGTGTACGAGAAAGGAAACTTCCTGCAGTAGGGTGCGTGTGCAATGACTGTCAACGCTGCTGCCAGTATACTCAACCACGGGTGCGTGTGACAGGGTGACAACGCAAAAACACAATTGGGAAACAGTTGTCACCCTATCACAATAAGGGGGGAGATGAGAGTGCAAAACCTGGTGCAGTTGTGCATAGCAACCAATCAGCTTCCAGGTTTTATTGTCAAAGCTTCATTGAACAAGCCGAGGTTAGAAGCTGATTGGCCGCCATGTACATCAGTTTTATTAAATCTCCCCGCAAAGTGTCTGAGCAAGGACACTCCCTCCTATAGGGTGCCTGTGCCATGAGTGTCAGCCCCGCTGCCAGTATACCCATCCAGGGGTGACAACGCAGAAACGTAATGGGGAAACAGTTGTCACCCTGTAACAGGAAGTGTCTGAGCAAGGACACTTCCTCTTATAGGGTGCCTGTGCCATGAGTGTCAGCCCCCACTGCCAGTATACCCATCCAGGGGTGACAACGCAGAAACGTAATGGGGAGACAGTTGTCACCCTATCACACTGAGTGAGAAAAGACACTTCTTCTTATAGGGTGCCTGTGCCATGAGTGTCAGCCCTGCTGCCAGTATAGTCATCCAGGGGTGACAACGCAGAAGCGTTATGGGGAGACAGTTGTCACCCCGTAACAGGAAGTGTCTGAGCAAGGACACTTCTTATAGGGTGCCTGTGCCATGAGTGTTATCCCCCCGCTGCCAGGATACCCATAGAGGGGTGACAACGCAGAAGCGTAATAGGGAGACAGTTGTCACCCTATCACACTGAATGTCTGAGAAAGGACACTCCTTCTTATAGGGTGCCTTTGCCATGAGTGTTATCCCCCTGCTGCCAGTAAACCCATCCAGGGGTGACAACGCAGAAGTGTTATGGGGAGACAGTTGTCACCCCGTAACAGGAAGTGTCTGAGCAAGGACACTTCTTATAGGGTGCCTGTGCCATGAGTGTTAGCCCCCCTCTACCAGTATACTCATCCAGGGGTGACAACGCAGAAGCGTTATGGGGAGACAGTTGTCACCCTATCACACTGAGTGTCTGAGAAAGGACACTCCCTCTTATAGGGTGCCTGTGCCATGAGTGTCAGCCCCCGCTGCCAGTATACTCATCCAGGGGTGACAACGCAGAAGCGTTATGGGGAGACAGTTGTCACCCCGTAACAGGAAGTGTCTGAGCAAGAAAATAACTTTTTTTAAAGATACATTGTTACATCTTACGCAAGATTTTAGTGACGGCGTTCCAATCTTCTTTAATGGGGGGGAAGAGCGAGCACCTGCCGGGGTTCCATTCACAGCCTGGGGATACCCCTCCCCCATGTCCCAGGATATCTCAGATTATCCGCTCCGAAACAAAAGGGCCCCCAGGGTCCCCTGCACACCCCATCCCCGGCTTCTGTCCATTATCCCGCCCGTCCCCCCGGCAGGTGCCAGCCCGTCACACTGACCATTGTGCAGCATGTCCCGGTTACCAGGATACAAAGCCCCCATCCTTTATGTATTAAGGGGGGGGGAGGGGAAAGGGGGGGGTAATAGTGGGGGTAAGAGAAGCTGGTTGAGGGGGGGGGGGGGACGGGTGAAGCTGCAGCCGGCTGGGAACCATCTGAGCCGTGACTTACCAGTATCACACTCCAGCCTTTGTTGGGGTCTCACAATGCGCCCCGGGCCCCCCGGCCGCCCATCCTGCGCCTCCTCCGTCCTCCGAGCCGACGTTCAGCCTCCCCGTCCCATCGGGGGCGACAAAGGCCTCCGGCGGCGACAGATCTTTCCCCCCCCCCTTTTCTCGTCTGTCTGCTCGGGCTGCAGGATCAATACCGGAGGCCCTTCCCTCTTCTATTCTCGGCGTCTTAGGCAGCCAATCAGCGTCCGCAGCTGACGACACCATCGGGGGGCACCGCCGCCGGGCCCCTGGCTGTAAATATCAGGAGTCAGAGAGCACCAGGGGACAGCTAAGCCCAGGTCTGCCCCCGCCCTCACCCACATGGGGGGGGGGATTAAACACCGGCGTCCGCCAACGCGCCACGCCAGGGGCGGACTGACAACTCATGGGGCCCCCGGGCAATAGGGGATCATGGGGCCCCTGTGTCCTTGCCCAAACTAAAAAAAGCCTATGAAAAGGGTACCAGGGGCATCTCATGGGGCCCCCTACTGACCTCGGGTAAACGGTTAGTCTGCCCCTACGCCACGCCACGCCACGCATCTATGACCGATGATGAATTTACAGCCGGAGACAGAAACGATGACGCGGGGTTCAAATACCACATGAAATCGAAAAATAATCCCCCCCAACGGTCACCCATCGCGGGTCCTGTCCCTTTAAGAGCTCATTTGCATTTTTGCGACGCGTTATTGCTCAGGCACGTCGCGTTACGCGTTACGACCGCGTTCACAATCGAATGTAGCGGGAACGCGCATTCCTGCTTTCGTTTTTTTTTTTTCTGCGCATTTTTCACTTTACGTTCGTTCCGCGAGCTGCCCCGTGAACGGTACACGCCCCAACGTAGCTCCGGAAACCTTTTCGGACGCATAGCATTGGATGGTTCCAGTAAATAAAATGATAATCATAATTATGATAAAATAATAATAAACACCCAAACTAAAAAATATCAATAACAATATTAATAAGATTTATTATTATTAATAATAATAACAATACATGAATAAATAAATACACAAATAAAAATCATAAATAAATAACAAATACAAAAAATGAATAATAAATAATAATTAACCCCTAATCTTATTTGCCAAAATAAATAAGTAAATAAATAATAATAATAATATTACTAACAACGATAAAAAAATAAATATATATCCTAACACAAAATACACTATTATTATTATTTATTTATTATTACATATTATGCCTTTTTTGCATTTATTATTTCTTTAGGATTTTTATTTATTTGTGTATTTTTATTTATTCATTTATTATTAATAATATTATTAATAATAATAAATGAATAAATAAAAATACACAAATAAATAAAAATCCTAAATAAATAATAAATACAAAAAATGAATATTATGTAATAATAAATAAATAATAATTAACCCCTAACCTTATTTGCCAAAATAAATAAGTAAATAAATAATAATAATATTACTAACAATGATAAAAAAATAAATATATACCCTAACACAAAATACACTATTATTATTATTTATTTACTTATTTATTTTGGCAAATAAGGTTAGGGGTTAACTATTATTTATTTATTATTACATATTATTCATGTTTTGCATTTATTATTTCTTTAGGATTTTTATTTATTTGTGTATGTTTATTAATTTTTTATTATTATTATTATTATTATTATTATTATTGTTATTATAAATAATAATAACAATAAATGAATAAATAAAAAATACACAAATAAATAAAAATCCTAAATAAATAATAAATGCAAAAAATGAATAATATGTAATAATAAATAAATAATAGTTAACCCCTAACCTTATTTGCCAAAATAAATAAGTAAATAAATAATAATAATAGTGTATTTTGTGTTAGGGTATATATTTATTTTTTTATCATTGTTAGTAATATTATTATTATTTATTTACTTATTTATTTTGGCAAATAAGGTTAGGGGTTAATTATTATTTATTTATTATTACATAATATTCATTTTTTGTATTTATTATTTATTTAGGATTTTTATTTATTTGTGTATTTTTATTTATTCATTTATTATTATTAATAATAATAATAATAATAATAAATGAATAAATAAAAATACACAAATAAATAAAAATCCTAAAGAAATAATAAATGCAAAAAAGGCATAATATGTAATAATAAATAAATAATAATAATAGTGTATTTTGTGTTAGGGTATATATTTATTTTTTTATCATTGTTAGTAATATTATTATTATTTATTTATTATTTATTTTAGCAAATAAGGTTAGGGGTTAATTATTATTTATTTATTATTACATAATATTCATTTTTTGTATTTATTATTTATTTAGGATTTTTATTTATTTGTGTATTTTTATTTATTCATTTATTATTATTAATAATAATAATAATAATAATAATAAATGAATAAATAAAAATACACAAATAAATAAAAATCCTAAAGAAATAATAAATGCAAAAAAGGCATAATATGTAATAATAAATAAATAATAATAATAGTGTATTTTGTGTTAGGGTATATATTTATTTTTTTATCATTGTTAGTAATATTATTATTATTTATTTATTATTTATTTTAGCAAATAAGGTTAGGGGTTAATTATTATTTATTTATTATTACATAATATTCATTTTTTGTATTTATTATTTATTTAGGATTTTTATTTATTTGTGTATTTTTATTTATTCATTTATTATTATTAATAATAATAATAATAATAAATGAATAAATAAAAATACACAAATAAATAAAAATCCTAAAGAAATAATAAATGCAAAACAGGCATAATATGTAATAATAAATAAATAATAATAATAGTGTATTTTGTGTTAGGGTATATATTTATTTTTTTATCGTTGTTAGTAATATTATTATTATTTATTTACTTACTTATTTTGGCAAATAAGGTTAGGGGTTAATTATTATTTATTTATTATTATATATTATTCATTTTTTTGCATTTATTATTTATTTAGGATTTTTATTTATTTGTGTATTTTTATTTATTCATTTATTATGATTATTATTTTTAATAATAATAATATTTGTAGTAGTATTAACATCCTACCAAACAAAAAATAAAGGCGACAATAAATATAATATTAACCCCTCACCTAAACTCTAACCTCTTACCCTGGAAAAAAAAAAAATCAATAATAATAAAAAAAAAAAGAAAGAAAAGCTGATGGAAGAGCTTAAAAAGCAGAAAACCCTTAGCAACAAATGATGCAACAGATGATATTTTTCTCTATTGGCTAATAAAAAAAAAATGTCTAAGCTCAAAAACGCTGCATGAAAATGCGCATAAACATGCGCCAAAGTGCAGGACAAACGCTCAAACTCGCTACGGTCAAGCGTGACTGCAGCTTGCATGTTATACTCCGGAGGACTACAAGTCCCAGCATGTCCTATGCACTGTATATGATATTCTGGAGGACTATAAGTCCCAGCATGTCCTGTGTACACTGTATATTATGCTCCGGAGGACTACAAGTCCCAGCATGTCCTGTGTACACTGTATATTATACTCCGGAGGACTACAAGTCCCAGCATGTCCTGTATACACTGTATATTATACTCCGGAGGACTACAAGTCCCAGCATGTCCTGTATACACTGTATATTATACTCCGGAGGACTACAAGTCCCAGCATGTCCTGTGTACACTGTATATTATACTCCGGAGAACTACAAGTCCCAGCATGTCCTGTGTACACTGTATATTATACTCCGGAGGACTACAAGTCCCAGCATGTCCTGTGTACACTGTATATTATACTCAGGAGAACTACAAGTCCCAGCATGTCCTGTATACACTGTATATTATACTCCGGAGGACTACAAGTCCCAGTAGGTATGGAAAGACTCTGGGGGATGATATGATTGGTTGTCCACCCTGGAGGAGGTACATAGGGGAGATGTATGTGTGGGGTCTGTTTAGGGTCATTCCCCCCCCCCCCCCCACACACCGCCTTCTCTCCCAGGTGATGATCTGGGAACCCCGGCTTGTTTGTGCCAACCGGTTCCCGGACAAGCCCCCAATGCAGTAGGTGTGGCTCTCAGAACCACTAATCAGGTTCAGACCCGCCTTGAACAAAAAAGAAAACAGAATCTGATTGGTGCCAAGAAGCGAAGTGAGAGGAAGGGAGGAGCTCCGCAGAGAATGATCTGTCCGGGATGGATGGGGGAGGGGAGGGTACATAAGAAAAATTAAATTAATAAAAATAAATCAATAAAAAAATAATAAATAAAAGAATTAAAAATAAATAAGAATAAAAAAATAAAATATATATTAATATATAGGGGAGATATACATATAATCCATCTATACCCCTCCCCTCCCCCACATCCAGTATACAGATCTATATACCCCTCCCCTCCCCCCACATCCAGTATACAGCTCTATATACCCCTCCCCTCCCCCCACATCCAGTATACAGCTCTATATACACCTCCCCTCCCCCCACATCCAGTATACAGCTCTATATACACCTCCCCCCCCCCCACATCCAGTATACAGCTCTATATACACCTCCCCTCCCCCCACATCCAGTATATATCTCTATATACACCTCCCCTCCCCCCACATCCAGTATACAGCTCTATATACACCTCCCCTCCCCCCACATCCAGTATACAGCTCTATATACCCCTCCCCCCACATTCAGTATATATCTCTATATACACCTCCCCTCCCCCCACATTCAGTATATATCTCTATATACACCTCCCCCTCCCCCCACATTCAGTATATATCTCTATATACACCTCCCCTCCCCCCACATCCAGTATATATCTCTCTATATACACCTCCCCCTCCCCCCACATTCAGTATATATCTCTATATACACCTCCCCCTCCCCCTACATTCAGTATATATCTCTATATACACCTCCCCCTCCCCCCACATTCAGTATATATCTCTATATACACCTCCCCCTCCCCCCACATTCAGTATATATCTCTATATACACCTCCCCTCCCCCCACATTCAGTATATATCTCTATATACACCTCCCCTCCCCCCACATTCAGTATATATCTCTATATACACCTCCCCTCCCCCCACATCCAGTATATATATCTCTATATACACCTCCCCTCCCCCCACATTCAGTATATATCTCTCTATATACACCTCCCCTCCCCCCACATTCAGTATATATATCTCTATATACACCTCCCCTCCCCCCACATTCAGTATATCTCTCTATATACACCTCCCCTCCCCCCACATTCAGTATATATCTCTCTATATACACCTCCCCTCCCCCCACATTCAGTATATATCTCTCTATATACACCTCCCCTCCCCCCACATTCAGTATATATCTCTATATACACCTCCCCTCCCCCTACATTCATTATATATCTCTATATACACCTCCCCTCCCCCCACATTCAGTATATATCTCTCTATATACACCTCCCCTCCCCCCACATCCAGTATACAGCTCTATATACACCTCCCCTCCCCCCACATTCATTATATATCTCTATATACACCTCCCCTCCCCCCACATTCAGTATATATCTCTATATACACCTCCCCTCCCCCCACATTCAGTATATATCTCTATATACACCTCCCCCTCCCCCCACATTCAGTATATATCTCTATATATACACCTCCCCTCCCCCCACATTCAGTATATATCTCTATATACACCTCCCCCTCCCCCCACATTCAGTATATCTCTCTATATACACCTCCCCTCCCCCCACATTCAGTATATATCTCTCTATATACACCTCCCCTCCCCCACATTCAGTATATATATCTCTATATACACCTCCCCTCCCCCCACATTCAGTATATATCTCTCTATATACACCTCCCCTCCCCCCACATTCAGTATATATATCTCTATATACAAAGCTGGACCATACAGACAAATGGGAGGGGGCGGAGACAGAGAACATATAAAGGGGCGGGGAAATGTAACATGGGAGGCCGGGCTATACAGACATATATAATAGGGGGCGGAGTAATACAGTGGGGGGTGCATAAAATATAAATAGGGGGCGGTGTTTAGCGGGAGGGGTGACGCAGCGAAGGGGGAGGAGTGATGCATATAGAGTAGAAGGCGGGATGATAATAAAACTATGGGCGTGGTGATAGGAGCACACAGAGCTGGGCGGGATAAGGGGCGTGGACATAGGGATACACAACTTGAAAGGGGCGGGGTGATAGAAGCACATAGAGAAGGGGGCGGGGTATTGAGGAGTGAGGGGCGGGGTGATTGGAGAACACAGCGAAGTGGGCGGAGTAGAGCCCCTCGGAGTGGCCGGGTCCCCGCTGTACGCTCCTCCCCCCGCTAGGGGTCGCTGTGCGGATTTGGCCCGGGCCGCCCCCCATGTGCTCGGTGTTTGCAGTCAGTGCCGGGTGTCGGTCGGGCCGGCGGACGCATAGACGGGCGGAGAGTTGTCGGAGGACAGAAGGACAGAGCTCCGGGGGGAACGGGAGAGGTGAGGGGTCCGGGGAGGGCAGGTGGAGGAGGGGGAGAGGGGACACGTGTGTCCGGACACAGCCCATTGTTCAGGAGCCGACCGACACAAAGAGCCGCCATCACGGGGGGGACTGGGACGATTTATAGATCACTTGGAGCACTGGGACGATACCGGGAGTGCCGGGCCAGGACTGGGGGGATACCGGGAGTGCCGGGCCAGGACTGGGGGGATACCGGGAGTGCCGGGCCAGGACTGGGGGGATACCGGGAGCAATGGGCCAGGACTGGGGGGATACCGGGAGCAATCGGCCAGTACTGGGGGGATACCGGGAGCGCTGGGCCAGGACTGGGGGGATACCGGGAGCGCTGGGCCAGGACTGGGGGGATACCGGGAGTGCCGGGCCAGGACTGGGGGGATACCGGGAGCGCTGGGCCAGGACTGGGACGATACCGGGAGCGCCGGGCCAGGACTGGGACGATACCGGGAGCGCCGGGCCAGGACTGGGACGATACCGGGAGCGCCGGGCCAGGGCTGGGACGATACCGGGAGCGCCGGGCCAGGGCTGGGACGATACCGGGAGCGCCGGGCCAGGGCTGGGGCGATACCGGGAGCGCCGGGCCAGGACTGGGGCGATACCGGGAGCGCCGGGCCAGGACTGGGGCGATACCGGGAGCGCCGGGCCAGGACTGGGGCGATACCGGGAGCGCCGGGCCAGGACTGGGGCGATACCGGGAGCGCCGGGCCAGGACTGGGGCGATACCGGGAGCGCCGGGCCAGGACTGGGGCGATACCGGGAGCGCCGGGCCAGGACTGGGGCGATACCGGGAGCGCCGGGCCAGGACTGGGGCGATACCGGGAGCGCCGGGCCAGGACTGGGGCGATACCGGGAGCGCTGGGGCGATACCGGGAGCACTGGGCCAGGACTGGGGCGATACCGGGAGCGCTGGGGCGATACCGGGAGCACTGGGCCAGGACTGGGGCGATACCGGGAGCGCGTGGCCTACTGGAAGCACTGGGCAAGGACTGGGATGATACCGGGAGCACTGGGCAGGACTGGGATGATACCGGGAGCGCTGGGCCAGGGCTGGGATGATACCGGGAGCGCTGGGCCAGGGCTGGGATCATACTGTAAACACTGGGCCTGGACGTATATTGGGAGCGCTTGGCCTGAACTGGGATGATACTGGGAGCACTGGGCCAGAATTGAGGACATAAGGGGCAGGGCTGGAGCTTGATTGAGAGCAGGAACACTGGGACAGGACTCGGGGGTACTGGGACAGGACGGTAGGGATGCTGGGAGCACTGGAGCAGTACTGGGAGGGATGCTGGGAGCACTGGAGCAGTACTGGGAGGGATGCTGGGAGCACTGGAGCAGTACTGGGAGGGATGCTGGGAGCACTGGAGCAGTACTGGGAGGGATGCTGGGAGCACTGGAGCAGTACTGGGAGGGATGCTGGGAAAACAGAGGCAGGACTGAGGGAGCGCTAAAGTAGGACTAGGGAGATGCTAGGATGCAACTGTAGGGGATACTGGGATCACTGGAACAGGACTGGGGGATACTGGGAGCATCGGGGGGGAGGGGGGTTACTGGGAGTTCTGGGGTAGGACTGAAGGGATACTTTGAGCATCAGGGTGGGGGGGTACTGGGACCAGGGGAAAGGTGTAGGGATGAGTCTATCGTGGTTGCAGACCTGGGTGGTATTTGTTTTGGGGTTGGGGGGTCGGCTGCTTAGGTTGGAGGTCTGTAACACTGGATTTTCTAGGAGTGGAGTTCTGAGTTTTGGGGTTCAAGTCTTGGGGGGGCTGCTGTGTATTTGGGGTCCAGATCTCATAGGGCATCTCCATATTAATGTCAGTCTAGTCAATGACCTCTCTCTATCTCCCGCCCCTCTGCAGTGACACACCACAGCCACCATGCCAAGAAAGAAGGTGACAGACGGAACTGGCGCCAGGAAGCGGGCGGCGGGGAAGAAGCGGGGGCGGGACGAGTTCAGCAGCGATGATGACCTCGATCTGGACGGCAGCCCCGGATCTGATGGAGGCCCCAACAACAAGCGGGGGGCCAACAAGGGAGGAGCCAAATCCCAGGCCGGGAGCGGAGCTGCTGCTGTTGTCGTTACCGAACCCGAACATACGAAGGAGAAGATAGTGAGTGACCCCCATATGTTACTATTACCACCATATACTAAACATTCTTCATATATCAGCCTTTCCCAACCTTTGTAATCCAGAGGGACCCTTCAGTCTTCTTTTTAAATTGGTGCTCAATGGGGACAGTGCCCCTTAGGTTGGCCGTCGGCGGCGAGGGCTCCCCCTTAGGTTGGCCGTCGGCGGCGAGGGCTCCCCCTTAGGTTGGCCGTCGGCGGCGAGGGCTCCCCCTTAGGTTGGCCGTCGGCGGCGAGGGCTCCCCCTTAGGTTGGCCGTCGGTGGCTCCCCCTTAGGTTGGCCGTCGGTGGCTCCCCCTTAGGTTGGCCGTCGGTGGCTCCCCCTTAGGTTGGCCGTCGGTGGCTCCCCCTTAGGTTGGCCGTCGGTGGCTCCCCTTAGGTTGGCCGTCGGTGGCTCCCCCTTAGGTTGGCCGTCGGTGGCTCCCCCTTAGGTTGGCCGTCGGTGGCTCCCCCTTAGGTTGGCCGTCGGTGGCTCCCCCTTAGGTTGGCCGTCGGTGGCTCCCCCTTAGGTTGGCCGTCGGTGGCTCCCCCTTAGGTTGGCCGTCGGTGGCTCCCCCTTAGGTTGGCCGTCGGTGGCTCCCCCTTAGGTTGGCGGCGAGGGCGGCGCCTTAGGTTGGCGGCGAGGGCGGCCCCTTGCGTTGGCCGTTGGTGGCGAGGGCGGCCCCTTGCGTTGGCCGTTGATGGCGAGGGCGGCCCCTTGCGTTGGCCGTTGGTGGCGAGGGCTCCCCCTTGCGTTGGCCGTTTGGTGGCGAGGGCGGCCCCTTGCGTTGGCCGTTGGTGGCGAGGGCTCCCCCTTGCGTTGGTCATCAAAGGGTAAACCATCCCGTTACACATAGCAAAAGGCTGTTGGTATCAGCCGGTTACTTGTCTGATTGATGGGAATTTCTCAGGAAGCCCATAGTAACCTCTGGAGGAGCCCAGGCTGAGAGGATGTTCTATATTAACCAAATATTTGATTCGTATTTACCTCACTGAGATCATTCTAAGGAGGGGCCAGTAAAATGTTCCGACTATGTAATTGTAATGCTTATTATCACTGAATCATTGTAGGCGAAGAAGCGTGCAACCCCATATTATGCTGTTATGGTCATATTACATTGTACATTCATCATCCCCAACCTAGAACACGTAAAGAAGCTTGTTAAATCCATAAAATGTAGACCATATCAGGGAGGGGCTCATAAAATGTCACTGTTACATATAATTGTCAATTCTCAACGTCGAATGACGCAAAGGACCCCCAAAACTTCCAGAACTTAAGTACATGTATATGGAAACCACCTTCCAAATGATGGAGTGAAGGGTTCTCTATCATGCCAAGACGTTGTAGACAATTGGGCTCCTCCATCCATGTGGTAAGTTTTGGTGAAGACCCTTTTCTTTTAAACCATGCCTGACCCCCCCGTGTACAAAGCCAGCTCCATAAAGACATGGATTAACCAGTTTGGAGTGGAGGAACTCGAGTGTCCAGTAGGATTGATGTCAGGGCTCTATACAGAACACCTTCGGGATGAATTGGAACGCCAATTGTGAGCCAGGTCTTCTCATCCAACATCAATACCTGACCTCATAGATCCCCACAAACACCCTAATCTTGTGGAAAGCCTTCCCAGAAGAATGGAGGGTGTTGTAGCCAGTATGGAGACAACTCCATGTTATTGGCCGTAGTTGCGGGATGGGATGTTCCAACAAGTTCTTACAGGTGTTGATGGTTGGGTGTCCCCAAGTATTTGGTCTATATACTTTTTGAGAGTGAAAATCTCCCACAGTTGATCCTGGTGGTGTCCCTGCTGGAGAGATTTTCCCCCTTTTTTTTTTTTGTCCTGGTCACCTTTGCCCCAGGCAGGACAAAGTGATGGAAAAGCCAACATTTTACAATTGTCACCGGATAAATATTTTTTTGGGGGGCAGGGATAAGGACACCAAAAAAAGGGGAAGATAATACCCAGTTCAACTTGCCAGCCAACAACCAAATTATTCTGTCTAACAATATGTGTTTAAAAACAGGGGTTTAGTTAGCACACATTTGCAAATACATACGTGAGCCACAGAGCTACGTCACGGCACCCCGATATTCTGTGGTCCAAACTCTACAAATTTTGAGAGCCCTCATAGTAGAGGCACATGCATTTAATGGATAGACCAAGGGCAGGTGACACCCCTCATATTGATAGTCATTGGGAAGGATGCCCCTTTGGTTGGTGGTCATTGGGAAGGATGCCCCTTTGGTTGGTGGTCATTGGGAAGGATGCCCCTTTGGTTGGTGGTCATTGGGAAGGATGCCCCTTTGGTTGGTGGTCATTGGGAAGGATGCCCCTTTGGTTGGTGGTCATTGGGAAGGATGCCCCTTTGGTTGGTGGTCATTGGGAAGGATGCCCCTTTGGTTGGTGGTCATTGGGAAGGATGCCCCTTTGGTTGGTGGTCATTGGGAAGGGAGCCCCTTTGGTTGGTGGTCATTGGGAAGGGAGCCCCTTTGTTGGTGGTCATTGGGAAGGGAGCCCCTTTGTTGGTGGTCATTGGGAAGGGAGCCCCTTTGTTGGTGGTCATTGGGAAGGGAGCCCCTTTGGTTGGTGGTCATTGGGAAGGGAGCCCCTTTGGTTGGTGGTCATTGGGAAGGGAGCCCCTTTGGTTGGTGGTCATTGGGAAGGGAGCCCCTTTGGTTGGTGGTCATTGGGAAGGGAGCCCCTTTGGTTGGTGGTCATTGGGAAGGGAGCCCCTTTGGTTGGTGGTCATTGGGAAGGATGTGCTCCCACAAGTGGTGGCCAGTGGGAAGAATGCTTCTCACGGTGGTAAGTGGGAAGACTATCCCCGTTACAAATATCTAAAAAGATCATTGATGTCAGCAGTTGAAAATCTTCCACAGTTGCTCTTAGTTGTGTCCCTGCTGGAGAGATTAGCTCTGTTTTAGTCCTCGTCTCCTTTGCCCCAGGACAAAGTGATGGGAAGCCTGAAATTTTACAGTTGTCACCAGAACAGTAGTTGAGGGGGGGTTCTAACCATCCCCTGGATGCACCTTGAGTGATTTGTACTGTAGGCCTGCAGGGTTTTTTCTTGCTGGTTTGATATTTAATCCTTTCTTTCCAGAAACTTGAAGGCTCCAAAGCTAAGGGCCAGCTTTTGATTTTTGGAGCAACCAACTGGGACTTGATAGGGCGTAAAGAAGTGCCTAAACAACAAGGTGAGTAAGCGGCTTCTCTTTTTTTTGTAGACCACCCCGATGCCGACGTCTACTGTACAGTCCACACAGCTCTTATAGGGGTTCTTGAGGTTGGGCAAAAAGAAAATTCAGGGGTTGGGGGTCACTTGAAGCAGCCAATCCTGTTTTAGTTGTCATTTTTATAGTAACCGTCATGTTGGAGCTCTACATTTTTTGAGGGTTTTTTTTTTTTTGTTCTCTAGAAGGTTCGTGTGATGTCTCCTCATTGACTTCACAGATCTACACATTGGCTGTGGTCACTTTGAGGTGCTCCCACTCTCTTGCCAGATTTGTATTCTTTATTTTATATTGTGCCCTCAAAAGGAAGGTAGGAACTCGTATATGTGGTCAGGAAGTATAGCTGGGAGATCTTAATGCTGAAGCCCTCAGGAATTAGACTCCACCTTTTGACTAGAATATACATTTTTGGGCGAACCAATCCTTCAAGAGCTTACATCTGGCTAGTATGGTCAGCAGTCATTTTTGCTTTTACTTGAATCTTCATAAGTATGACCTCCCAGTGAGTTAAGAGGCCCTCTAAAGTGGAAGTTGCTCCTCAAAAAGCCAAAGATAATAAGGGCAACAGTCCAATCTGCATATCCTGTAGGCTGCTTGCAGCTGATCGTTTTCCCCATTTCTGACTTGTGCCTTGGTCTGCACTGTCTATGTGTAGGCGGCCATCTTGGTAGAGACCGGGCAATGTCAGAGCTGAGCCTCTGATGACAGGTGGGGTAATGTTGAAGAAACGGTCAGGGGAGGTAAAGGTGGCCCAGATCCAAAGAATGTATGAAGCAGGGAGATCCTTGCACTGCAGGTCCTCCAGTACAGCTTCCCCTCCAGCAAGGAGAACAGTGGACCGCACGATAGTGACATCGCCAAACCTCACTACAAATCTGGGAGACCAGCAATCAGAGGCAGCAGTGCTTTAGATCAGGGGGTCTCCAAATTATGGCACTTCAGGTGTTGAGGAACTTCAAGTCCCATGAGGCCTTGCAAGGCTCTGACAGCCACAGGCAAGACTCCCAGAGGCATGGTGGGACTTGTAGTACTTCAACAGCTGGAGGGCCGTAGTTTGGAGACCCCTGCCTTAGATGATCCCACACCGTGGATATACAGCTATTAGGATACAGAACAGGAGTGCCTGGGGATATGAAGTACTCCAGGAGGAATTCACAACAAATTGTACATTTTCAGGATACTCCTTAGGAACTATTAACATTGCTAAATGTTCCCTATAAGATGTTTTTTGTGACCTTTTTTTTTTTTCCCCCAGCTGCCTATCGTAACCTGGGTCAGAATCTTTGGGGTCCACACAAATATGGCTGCCTTGCAGGGATACAAGTACGAACGGTGGCATCGGGCCCATGTTCAGCTCACAGCCTTCTGATTACCACAGAGGGGAAGTTGTGGAGTTGGGGTGAGTAATGCTGATTTCCCATGAGGGTGTCACCGTGACATCCGGCGTGCATCGGTTCTGTTCAGCATCGACTGGTGCCGCGGATCATCGATGGGGGCGGGTCACTTCTTTGTATATAGGGCTTGAGATCCAGCATTTAAGGGTCACTCTGCTTAAGGCATCAGATAAAGCATTCCTTTTTTTTGTTTCTTTTTAAATCGGATCGGTAGTGTATGTTCCATAA
>NW_028320872.1:0-72365 GCF_062004578.1 Staurois parvus | reverse complement strand
TGATGGGGGTAATAGAATACTATCCATGGTGATGGGGGTAATAGAATACTATCCATGGTGATGGGGGTAATAGAATACTATCATGGTAATGGCATTAGGATACTATCCATGGTAATGGGGGCATTAGAATACTGTCCATGGTGATGGAGGGTACTATAATTACTTATCCATGGTGATGGGGGCATTAGAAATTAATATCCATGGTGATGGGGGTAATAGAATACTATCCATGGTGATGGGGGCATTAGAATAATATCCATAGTGATGGGGGTATTCCTGGTAATGGGAGCATCGAGAATTATTCATGGTGTTGGGGGTAGTAGAGTACAATCCATGGTGTTGGAGTAGGAGAGTAGTACACATGGCAATGGGGATAGTAGAGTACTATCCTTGGTGTTGGAGTAGGAGAGTAGTATCCATGGCAATGGGGATAGTAGAGTACTATCCTTGGTGTTGGGTAGGAGAGTAGTACCCATGGCAATGGGGATAGTAGAGTACTATTCTTGGTGTAGGGGTAGGAGAGTAGTACACATGGCAATGGGGATAGTAGAGTACTATTCTTGGTGTTGGGGTAGGAGAGTAGTACACATGGCAATGGGGATAGTAGAGTACTATTCTTGGTGTTGGGGGTAGTAGAGTATTATCCTTGGTGTGGGGGAAGGAGAGTAGTATCCATGGCAATGGGGATAGTAGAGTACTATCCTTGGTGTTGGAGTAGGAGAGTAGTACACATGGCAATGGGGATAGTAGAGTACTATCCTTGGTGTTGGAGTAGGAGAGTAGTATCCATGGCAATGGGGATAGTAGATACTATCCTTGGTGTTGGGGTAGGAGAGTAGTACCCATGGCAATGGGGATAGTAGAGTACTATCCATGGTGTTGGGGTAGGAGAGTAGTGCCCATGGCAATGGGGATAGTAGAGTACTATTCTTGGTGTTGGGGTAGGAGAGTAGTACACATGGCAATGGGGATAGTAGAGTACTATTCTTGGTGTTGGGGTAGGAGAGTAGTGCCCATGGCAATGGGGATAGTAGAGTACTATTCTTGGTGTTGGGGTAGGAGAGTAGTACACATGGCAATGGGGATAGTAGAGTACTATTCTTGGTGTTGGAGTAGGAGAGTAGTACCCTTGGCAATGGGGATAGTAGAGTACTATTCTTGGTGTTGGGGTAGGAGAGTAGTACACATGGCAATGGGGATAGTAGAGTACTATCCTTGGTGTTGGGGTAGGAGAGTAGTACACATGGCAATGGGGATAGTAGAGTACTATTCTTGGTGTTGGGGTAGGAGAGTAGTGCCCATGGCAATGGGGATAGTAGAGTACTATTCTTGGTGTTGGGGTAGGAGAGTAGTACACATGGCAATGGGGATAGTAGAGTACTATTCTTGGTGTTGGGGTAGGAGAGTAGTGCCCATGGCAATGGGGATAGTAGAGTACTATTCTTGGTGTTGGGGTAGGAGAGTAGTACACATGGCAATGGGGATAGTAGAGTACTATCCTTGGTGTTGGGGTAGGAGAGTAGTACACATGGCAATGGGGATAGTAGAGTACTATTCTTGGTGTTGGGGTAGGAGAGTAGTGCCCATGGCAATGGGGATAGTAGAGTACTATTCTTGGTGTTGGGGTAGGAGAGTAGTACACATGGCAATGGGGATAGTAGAGTACTATCCTTGCTGTTGGCAGTAGGAGAGTATTTTTTTTATGGTGATAGGGATAGTAGAGTATTATCCTTGGTGTGGGGGGAAGGAGAGTAGTATCCATGGTAATGGGGAGAGTAGAGTACTGTCCTTGCTGTTGAGGATATTAGAGTATCATTCATGGTGATGGGGTAATGAAGTACTATCCATGGTGTTGGGGGTAGCAGAGTAGTATCCATGGTGATGGGGGTGGTAGAGTATTATCCATGGTGTTGGGGGTAGTAGAGTAGTATCATTAGTGACAGGGGTGGTAGAGTATTATCCATGGTGTTGGGGTATCCATGGTGACAGGGGTGGCAGAGTGTTATCCATGGTGATGGGGGTAGTGGAGTGGTATCCATGGTGATGGGGGTAGGAGAGTATTATCCATGGTGATCGGGGTATGAGAGTACCATGAATACACATACCTGGTTCTCAGACAGGAGGACAGTCTGGTTGAAGATGGTCCAGTTGACGGTCTGGTAACATGGTGGGGTGGTAAGAGAACCATTGTAGCGGTAGTACCTGTCCAGCTGGTGGGGTAATAATCCTCGGATATCAAATCCAGGAATCTCCGTACTTTGTCCTGTGGAGGAGAGTATAGCTTCAAGGAACGTGGCGGCACTTACAGTATTGTCTTTACTGCTCATTCACACTATCACAGCTGACACGGTCCGAGTATTAATACTCCAAGAGGGGACGGAATAAAGGTGAAGAAACCAAAGCAACACAAAGATTTCCATTAGACTGAGAACTGAGTGCTGAGAGGAGGCATCTACCCCACCTTACCCACAGAGCCTTCCCCGTCCACCCCCCCTACCCACAGAGCCTTCCCCGTCCACCCCCCCTACCCACAGAGCCTTCCCCGTCCACCCCCCCTACCCACAGAGCCTTCCTTCCACCCCACCTTACCCACAGATCCTTCCTTCCACCCCACCTTACCCACAGATCCTTCCCCGTCCACCCCCCCTACCCACAGAGCCTTCCTTCCACCCCACCTTACCCACAGAGCCTTCCTTCCACCCCACCTTACCCACAGATCCTTCCTTCCACCCCACCTTACCCACAGAGCCTTCCTTCCACCCCACCTTACCCACAGAGCCTTCCTTCCACCTCACCTTACCCACAGAGCCTTCCCCGTCCACCCCCCCCTACCCACAGAGCCTTCCTTCCACCCCACCTTACCCACAGATCCTTCCTTCCACCCCACCTTACCCACAGATCCTTCCCCGTCCACCCCCCCTACCCTCAGAGCCTTCCCTTCACCCTGCTCCCTCCCTTCTCCCTCCACCCTCCCCTTCACCCTTCAGCCTCCACTTCACCCTTCCCTCCACTTCACCCTTTCCTTCACCCTCCACTTCACCCTTCTCCTTCACTTCACCCTTCACCCTTCCCTTCACCCTTCCCTCCACTTCACTCTTCCCTTCACCCTCCACTTCACTCTTCCCTTCACCCTCCCCTTCACTTCACCCTTCCCTTCACCCTCCACCCGTCCCTTCCCCATCTCCTTCACTCTTCCCTTCACCCTCCACCCTTCCCTTCCCCCTCTCCTCCACCCTTCCCTTCACCCTTCCCCCATCCCTTCACTCTTCACCCTTCCCTTCACCCTCCTAACCTTCCCCCTCTCCTTCACTCTTCCCTTCACCCTTCCCTCCCCTTCACCCTTCCCTTCACCCTCCACCCTTCCCCCTTCCCTTCCCCCTCTCCTTCACTCTTCCCTTCACCCTCCACCCTTCCCTTCACCCTTCCCTTCCCCCTCTCCTCCACCCTTCCCTCATCCCTTCACTCTTCACCCTTCCCTTCACCCTCCTTCCCTTCCCCCTCTCCTTCACCCTTCCCTTCACCCTCCACCCTTCCCCCTTCCCTTCCCCCTCTCCTTCACTCTTCCCTTCACCCTTCCCTCCCCTTCACCCTTCCCTTCACCCTTCCCTTCCCCCTCTCCTTCACTCTTCCCTTCACCCTCCACCCTTCCCTTCCCCCTCTCCTCCACCCTTCCCTCCCCTTCACCCTTCCCCCATCCCTTCACCCTCCACCCTTCCCTTCACCCTTCCCTTCCCCCTCTCCTCCACCCTTCCCTTCCCCCATCCCTTCACTCTTCACCCTTCCCTCACCTGCAGTGTTCTCCCCCATGCTCACCTTATCAATGAGAGACAGAAAGACAGATTATAGATGGATAATAGATGGTAGATATAGTGGAGGTGGATGATCGATCTGTAGGAGGACATGGACTCACCGGCCTCCTTCACATTCTCTAGGTGGGTCAGGAGATGCTCGTAGTCTTCGTTCTCGTCGGGTCCTTCCTGTCAGGAAACATCAGAAATCCTCCAAGTCATGAATTGTATGACAGGTACACTTTGCTCCCACAGACTTTCAGACACAATATTTTGCCAAGCAGGATGAAGAGCGGAAATGAGTCGATCGTATTCGGGTTCATTAAGTCCGGATCCAGAATCTGAACCCCATTGGAATCAATGGGAGCCAAACCTTCATTTTCAGTATTGGTGTAAATACAGCGCCAGCAACCCAATATGGTCGATTTCCACCCCAAAATACGTTTGTTGGAGGTCATTATTGACAAAAGATTGCTTTGTGTAGAAGTTATGATTGATCTTTGGAAGCAGAAGAGGCAATAAAGGCAAAAACGGTTGCTATACAGCAAGGATTTCATCGCTGGCCACATCAGCATTATGGTTGCCATTAAGGGGCCAGTTCTATCTGTAAGAGTAGATGACTAGAGCACCCCACCCCCCCTTATATCAGATGTCAAGAGCCCCCCACTCTCAAGAGTTCCCCACCCTTCCATACATCACAGTGAACCCCCTTACCTTGTGCTGCTGCTGGGAAGAAACACTGGGGGTGAAGCTGGGAAGCAGAAAGTACAGAGTCTGGAGGAGGACCAGAGGAGGGCTGGAGTCAGCTGCCAGAGTCTGCTGAATGCTGAGACCAAAGGAGGCAGAGACAAGGGGGTGCTTTGGCTGCACAGAGAGGTGCAGGATCTGTAGGAGGAGTTCTATCCTCCTCTCTGCTGCCAACTGCTGGGACAAGGTGTGGGGGGGGGGAATTGGGGGGTGCTTCGACTGCATAGAGAGTTGCAGGATGTGTAGGAGGAGTTCTGTCCACCTCTCTGCCTCCAAATGCTGGGACAAGGTGGGGGGTCGGAGAACAGGTGGTGCTGCTGGTGCACAGAGAAGTGAAAGATGTGTAGGAGGAGTTCCGTCCTCCTCTCTGCTGCGAACTGCTGGGACAAGGTGGGGGGCAAAGATGAGGGGGTGATGTGGCTGCAAAGAGAGGTGCAGGATGTGTAGGAGGAGTTCCGTCCTCCTCTCTGCTACCAACTGCTGGGACAAGGGGGGGGGCGGAGATGAGGAGGTGCTGTGTCTGCACAGTGAGGTGTAGGAGGAGTTCTGTCCACTCTCTGATACCAACTGCTGGGACAAAGGGGGGGGGGCAGAAATGAGGGGGTACGGTGATTGCACCGAGAGGTGCAGGGTGTGTAGGAGGAGTTCTGTCCTCCTTTCTGCTGCCAACTGCTGGGACAAGGTGGGGGGCACATCATGACCATTCTGGGCACTGCGGGGTATTACAGATGGGATCTCTCCACAAGGGGCACATCATGGCCAATCTGGGCCCTGCAGGGTATTACAGATGGGATCTCCACACAAGGGGCACATCATGGCCAATCTGAGAGGAGAAGGTGGCGAGGTTCACACCTCTCCATGGGGAGGTGCGACCCTCCCTGCAGAGATGTACCGGGCTACGGCGTCTTGCTGTCGCCACTTCAGCCCTGTCATCCGCAGCGCAGAAGTTCCAGCGCTTGCGGATGTCCCTGGAGAAAGTCTGCGCTCACGAGGGGGCGTGCCTCGTTGCCGGGCAACGAGGTAAACCAGCTTTGGCCCGCCCCGGTTGCCTAGACGACCAGGGAGTATCTGACATTAGCTTAAGAAGCTGATGCCGGGTGCTCCGGGGGTATTCACCGCTGCGCAGCCACCGAAGGAAGGAGCCCCAGCTGTGGCGGGACCTTCGTGGCCAGACTCTGCAGAGACCAAAGACTGCCTAAGGCCCTCCAGAGCAGGGGAAGACTGTCTGCTAGCTGCCAGGGATCCAGAGACCCCCAGCCACTGCCTGCCAGCTGCCAGAGATCCAGAGACACCCAGCCTAGGGGAGAGATTGCGGGACTGCCTGCTAGCTGCCAGGGATCCAGAGACCCCCCAGCCTATGGGAGAGATTGCGGGACTGCCTGCTAGCTGCCAGAGATCCAGAGACCCCCAGCCTAGGGGAGAGATAGCAAGATTGCTTGCCAGTTGCCCGAGGACCCAGCCCAAAAGGGGAGACCGCACGCATGATCCGGACTCCAACAGGTACCTGTGTTCCACTTTCTATCCCTGGGAGACCAGGCACCCTGTCGGATCCGTGAGTACCTGCTCTCTCCCTGTTTTACTTGAAATGTTACTGTGCTGACCCCCCCCCCCCCGTTGGATTACAATTGCTACAGAGACTCTTCCTTGGCTCTCGGCATTGGACTATAAGTGTGTTGGCCCCTCTTTGCTGCCCTTTACTGGCGTATTCACCCTCCCTGTGAATTCCCCTATTAAGTGACTGTCATCTGTTTGTCTCAGTAAAGCTTCGTGCGTTTGCCATCTACTCTGTGTGTTCTGTCCTGCCTACCCTCCGTCACAGCAGGGTATTACAGATGGGATCTCCACACAAGGGGCACATCATGACCAATCTGGGCACTGCAGGGTATTACAGATGGGATCTCCACACAAGGGGCACATCATGCCCAGTCTGGGCACTGCAGGGTATTACAGATGGGATCTCCCCACAAGGGGCACATCATGACCAATCTGGGCACTGCAGGGTATTACAGATGGGATCTCCACACAAGGGGCACATCATGACCAATCTGGGCACTGCAGGGTATTACAGATGGGATCTCCACACAAGGGGCACATCATGACCAATCTGGGCACTGCAGGGTATTACAGATGGGATCTCCACACAAGGGGCACATCATGACCAATCTGGGCACTGCAGGGTATTACAGATGGGATCTCCACACAAGGGGCACATCATGACCAATCTGGGCACTGCAGGGTATTACAGATGGGATCTCTCCACAAGGGGCACATCATGACCAATCTGGGCACTGCAGGGTATTACAGATGGGATCTCTCCACAAGGGGCACACCATGACCAATCTGGGCACTGCAGGGTATTACAGATGGGATCTCAACACAAGGGGCACATCATGACCAATCTGGGCACTGCGGGGTATTACAGATGGGATCTCTCCACAAGGGGCACATCATGGCCAATCTGGGCACTGCAGGGTATTACAGATGGGATCTCCACACAAGGGGCACATCATGACCAATCTGGGCACTGCGGGGTATTACAGATGGGATCTCCACACAAGGGGCACATCATGACCAATCTGGGCACTGCAGGGTATTACAGATGGAATCTCCACACAAGGGGCACATCATGACCAATCTGGGCACTGCAGGGTATTACAGATGGGATCTCCACACAAGGGGCACATCATGCCCAGTCTGGGCACTGCAGGGTATTACAGATGGGATCTCCCCACAAGGGGCACATCATGACCAATCTGGGCACTGCAGGGTATTACAGATGGGATCTCCACACAAGGGGCACATCATGACCAATCTGGGCACTGCAGGGTATTACAGATGGGATCTCCACACAAGGGGCACATCATGACCAATCTGGGCACTGCAGGGTATTACAGATGGGATCTCCACACAAGGGGCACATCATGACCAATCTGGGCACTGCAGGGTATTACAGATGGGATCTCCACACAAGGGGCACATCATGACCAATCTGGGCACTGCAGGGTATTACAGATGGGATCTCTCCACAAGGGGCACATCATGACCAATCTGGGCACTGCAGGGTATTACAGGTGGGATCTCTCCACAAGGGGCACACCATGACCAATCTGGGCACTGCAGGGTATTACAGATGGGATCTCAACACAAGGGGCACATCATGACCAATCTGGGCACTGCGGGGTATTACAGATGGGATCTCTCCACAAGGGGCACATCATGGCCAATCTGGGCACTGCAGGGTATTACAGATGGGATCTCCACACAAGGGGCACATCATGACCAATCTGGGCACTGCGGGGTATTACAGATGGGATCTCCACACAAGGGGCACATCATGACCAATCTGGGCACTGCAGGGTATTACAGATGGGATCTCCACACAAGGGGCACATCATGACCAATCTGGGCACTGCAGGGTATTACAGATGGGATCTCCACACAAGGGGCACATCATGGCCAATCTGGGCACTGCGGGGTATTACAGATGGGATCTCCACACAAGGGGCACATCATGACCAATCTGGGCACTGCAGGGTATTACAGATGGGATCTCCACACAAGGGGCACATCATGACCAATCTGGGCACTGCATGGTATTACAGGTGGGATCTCTCCACAAGGAGCACATCATGACCAATCTGGGCACTGCGGGGTATTACAGATGGGATCTCTCCACAAGGGGCACATCATGACCAATCTGGGCACTGCAGGGTATTACAGATGGGATCTCCACACACGGGGCACATCATGACCAATCTGGGCACTGCAGGGTATTACAGATGGGATCTCTCCACAAGGGGCACATCATGACCAATCTGGGCACTGCAGGGTATTACAGGTGGGATCTCTCCACAAGGGGCACATCATGGAAAATCTGGGCACTGCAGGGTATTACAGGTGGGATCTCCACACAAGGGGCACATCATGGCCAATCTGGGCACTGCAGGGTATTACAGGTGGGATCTCTCCACAAGGGGCACATCATGACCAATCTGGGCACTGCGGGGTATTACAGATGGGATCTCTCCACAAGGGGCACATCATGGCCAATCTGGGCACTGCAGGGTATTACAGATGGGATCTCCACACACGGGGCACATCATGACCAATCTGGACACTGCAGGGTATTACAGATGGGATCTCTCCACAAGTGGCACATCATGGCCAATCTGGGCACTGCAGGGTATTACAGAAGGGATCTCCACACAAGGGGCACATCATGGCCAATCTGGGCACTGCAGGGTATTACAGATGGGATCTCTCCACAAGTGGCACATCATGGCCAATCTGGGCACTGCAGGGTATTACAGAAGGGATCTCCACACAAGGGGCACATCATGGCCAATCTGGGCACTGCAGGGTATTACAGATGGGATCTCCACACAAGGGGCACATCATGCCCAATCTGGGCACTGCAGGGTATTACAGATGGGATCTCCACACACGGGGCACATCATGACCTATCTGGACACTGCAGGGTATTACAGATGGGATCTCCCCACAAGGGGCACATCATGACCAATCTGGGCACTGCAGGGTATTACAGGTGGGATCTCCCCACAAGGGGCACATCATGACCAATCTGGGCACTGCAGGGTATTACAGATGGGATCTCCACACAAGAGGCACATCATGCCCAGTCTGGGCACTGCAGGGTATTACAGATGGGATCTCCACACAAGGGGCACATCATGACCAATCTGGGCACTGCAGGGTATTACAGGTGGGATCTCTCCACAAGGGCACATCATGACCAATCTGGGCACTGCAGGGTATTACAGATGGGATCTCCACACAAGGGGCACATCATGACCAATCTGGGCACTGCAGGGTATTACAGATGGGATCTCTCCACAAGGGGCACATCATGGCCAATCTGGGCACTGCAGGGTATTACAGGTGGGATCTCCCCACAAGGGGCACATCATGACCAATCTGGGCACTGCAGGGTATTACACATGGGATCTCCACACAAAGGGGCACATCATGACCAATCTGGACACTGCAGGGTATTAGGGTATTACAGGTGGGATCTCTCCACAAGGGGCACATCATGACCAATCTGGGCACTGCAGGGTATTACAGATGGGATCTCTCCACAAGGGCACATCATGACCAATCTGGGCACTGCAGGGTATTACAGGTGGGATCTCTCCACAAGGGGCACATCATGGCCAATCTGGGCACTGCAGGGTATTACAGGTGGGATCTCTCCACAAGGGGCACATCATGGCCAATCTGGGCACTGCAGGGTATTACAGATGGGATCTCCACACAAGGGGCACATCATGCCCAGTCTGGGCACTGCATGGTATTACAGGTGGGATCTCTCCACAAGGGGCAGGTCATGGCCAATCTGGGCACTGCAGGGTATTACAGATGGGATCTCTCCACAAGGGGCTTATTATGGCCAATCTGGGCACTGCAGGGTATTACAGATGGGATCTCTCCACAAGGGGCACATCATGACCAATCTGGGCACTGCAGGGTATTACAGATGGGATCTCCACACAAAGGGGCACATCATGGCCAATCTGGACACTGCAGGGTATTAGGGTATTACAGGTGGGATCTCTCCACAAGGGGCACATCATGGCCAATCTGGGCACTGCGGGGTATTACAGATGGGATCTCCACACAAGGGGCACATCATGCCCAGTCTGGGCACTGCATGGTATTACAGGTGGGATCTCTCCACAAGGGGCAGGTCATGGTCAATCTGGGCACTGCAGGGTATTACAGGTGGGAGCTCTCCACAAGGGGCACATCATGACCAATATGGGGACTGCAGGGTATTACAGGTGGGATCTCTCCACAAGGGGCACATCATGGCCAATCTGGGCACTGCAGGGTATTACAGATGGGATCTCCACACAAGGGGCACATCATGCCCAGTCTGGGCACTGCATGGTATTACAGGTGGGATCTCTCCACAAGGGGCAGGTCATGGCCAATCTGGGCACTGCAGGGTATTACAGATGGGATCTCTCCACAAGGGGCTTATTATGGCCAATCTGGGCACTGCAGGGTATTACAGATGGGATCTCCACACAAGGGGCACATCATGACCAATCTGGGCACTGCAGGGTATTACAGATGGGATCTCCACACAAGGGGCACATCATGACCAATCTGGGCACTGCAGGGTATTACAGATGGGATCTCTCCACAAGGGGCACATCATGACCAATCTGGGCACTGCAGGGTATTACAGATGGGATCTCTCCACAAGGGGCACATCATGGCCAATCTGGGCACTGCAGGGTATTACAGATGGGATCTCTCCACAAGGGGCACATCATGGACAATCTGGGCACTGCAGGGTATTACAGATGGGATCTCCACAAGGGCACATCATGGCCAATCCACCCACAATTACTTGTGACCCCTGAAGCAGCAACTGTGTCTGGTTGGAGATTAGCTGTTCTGGCCAGAGGAAATTGGACAATGAAAGACTGTTAATTTACAGGCCAAGGAATGAAAAGAGTGGAGACCACAGGGACAAGTTGTGTCTTCCACCGATCACCAACTGACCCATAGACAGAGCTCCAGTTCCAGCACCTTCTGTCAGATCTCCTGTCACATGTTCTCTGACTTTTCCTCACAGAAGCTCTTATGGACAAGGAAGACTCTGATACCGGGATGGGAAGGGTTACTGGTGACAGACAGGAAGGTAAAGACTATTCTTGGTTATTCCCTACAGAAATGTTTCTATTGAGGGCAACAAACTTTACAATTCTCTGCAGAGACACGACAACCACAGTTTCATGGCCACCTACCTCAATGAAGGCTGCCAGGACCGCCAGGCCTCCAGGCTGGGTTACCGCCTCTTCCAGGCCCTGAAAATTGGAGGAGTAATGGACCACATGGATCTGAAGGAAGAGACTGCTGTCATTTATCTGAATGCAGTGTCCATCCTGCCCCAACCCAATCCCTACACATCATCCTATACCCTACCCCCAACCCTAATCCCTACACAAATATCTCAACTTTATCCCCAACACTAATCCCTACACATCAAATATCTCAACTTTATCCCCAACACTAATCCCTACACATCATCAAATATGCCAACCCTACCCCCAACCCAGTCCCTACAGATCATCCAATATCCCAACCCTACTCCCACTGATCATCCAATATCCCAACCCTACCCCCAACACTTATCCCTACAGATCATCCAATATCCCAACCCTAATCCCTACACATCACATATGCCAACCCTACCCCCAACCTCAGTCCCTACAGATCATCCAATATCCCAACCCTACCCCCAACACTTATCCCTACAGATTATTACATTACATTGAGTTTATATAGCGCCAAAGGGTTTGCTCAGCGCTGTACAATAGAACAGATCATCCAATATCCCAACCCTAATCCCTACACATCACATATGCCAACCCTACTCCCAACCTCAGTCCCTACAGATCATCCAATATCCCAACCTTATCCCCAACCCTTATCCCTACACATCAAATATGCCAACCCTGCCCCCAACCCCTATCTCTACAGACCGTCCAATATCCCAACCTTATCCCCAACCCTTATCCCTACACATCATCCAATATCCCAACCCTAATCCCTACTGATCATCCAATACACCAACCCTACCCCCAACATTTATCCCTACAGATCATCAAATATCCCAACCCTACTCCCAACCCCAGTCCTACAGATCATCCAATATCCCAACACTAATCCCTACTGAGCATCTAATATCCCAACCCTACCCCCCCTGATCATCCAATATCCCAACCCTACCCCCAACCTCAGTCCCTACAGATCATCCAATATCCCAACCCTTATCCCTACACATCATCAAATATCTCAACCTTATCCCCAACCCTAATCCCTACACATCAAATATGCCAACCCTGCCCCCAGCCCTTATCCCTACAGACCATCCAATATCCCAAATTTATCCCCAACCCTAATCCCTACACATCATCCTATACCCTACCTCCAACCCTAATCCCTACACATCATCCAATATCCCAACGCTACCCCCACTGATCATCCAGTATACCAACCCTAAACCCAACCCTTATCCCTACTGATCATCCAATATCCCAACCCTACCCCCAACCCTAATCCCTACAGATCATCCAATATCCCAACCCTTATCCCTACACATCATCACATATGCCAACCCTACCCCCACTGATCATCCAGTATCCCAACCTTAAACACAACCCTTATCTCTACTGATCATCCAATATCCCAACCCTAATCCCTGCACATCATCAAATATCCCAACCATACCCCCAATCCTAATCCCTACACATCATCCTATACCCTACCCCCAACCGTAATCCCTATTGATCATCCAATATCCCAACCTTATCCCCAACCTTTATCCCTACACATCAAATATGCCACCCCTACCACCAACCCTAATCCCTACAGATCATCCAATATCCCAACCCTTATCCCTACAGATCATCTAATATCCCACTCCTACCCCCAACCCTAATCCCTACAGATCATCCAATATCCCAACCCTAATCCCTACAGATCAATCCAATATCCCAACCCTAATCCCTACAGATCATCCAATAACCCAACCCTTATCCCTACTGATCATCCAATATCCCAACCCTACCCCCAACCCTAATCCCTACAGATCATCCAATATCCCACCCCTACCCCCAACCCTTATCCCTACAGATCATCCAATATCCCAACCCTAATCCCTACACATCATCCAATATCCCAACACTAATCCCTACACATCATCCAATATCCCAACCCCTATCCCTACAGATCATCCAATATCCCTACCCTTATCCCTACAGATCATCCAATATCCCAACCCTAATCCCTACACATCATCCAATATCCCAACACTAATCCCTACACATCATCCAATATCCCAACCCCTATCCCTACAGATCATCCAATATCCCTACCCCTATCCCTACAGATCATCCAATATCCCAACCCTTATCCCTATAGATCATCCAATACACCAACCCTTATCCCTACACATCATCCAATATCCCAACACTAATCCCTACACATCATCCAATATCCCAACCCCTATCCCTACAGATCATCCAATACACCAACCCTTATCCCTACACATCATCCAATATCCCAACCCTTATCCCTACAGATCATCCAATATCCCAACCTTACCCCTAACCCTAATCCCTACACATCATCCAATATCCCAACACTAATGCCTACACATCATCCAATATCCCAACACTAATGCCTACACATCATCCAATATCCCAACACTAATCCCTACACATCATCCAATATCCCAACCCTTATCCCTACAGATCATCCAATATCCCAACCCTTATCTCTACACATCATCCAATATCCCAACCTTACCCCCAACCCTTCTCCCTACACATCATCCAATATCCCAACCTTACCCCCAACCCTTCTCCCTACACATCATCAAATATGCCAACCCTACCCCCAACCCTTATCCCTACTGATCATCAAATATCCCAACCCTACCTCCAACCCTACCCCTACTGATCATCCAATATCCCAACCCTACCCCCAACCCTATCCCTACTGATCATCCAATATCCCAACCCTACCCCCAACCCTACCCCTACTGATCATCCAATATCCCAACCCTACCCCCAACCCTATCCCTACTGATCATCCAATATCCCAACCCTACCCCCAACCCTATCCCTACTGATCATCCAATATCCCAACCCTACCCCCAACCCTAATCCCTACACATCATCCAATATCCCAACCCTAATCCCTACACATCATCCAATATCCCAACCCTAATCCCCAATACCTAGCCATCATCATATCTCCTGACCTTCATGCCTATTCATCATCCTATATCCTAACCCTCACCCTATCCTAACATTATCTTTCAACCTACCTCCTACCATTTAAACTGGGGGTTTCCAAACCTTTTATGCAAAGGGTCAGTTTATTGTCCTTTAGGCAAAGGGGGGGGGGGGCTGGACTGTGGCCAGTGGGAGTAGAAAATGCCCCGGCATCAGTACCCCATTGTTGATATCAATGAGAAGAATGACCCCATTGATGTTGACTTTGGAAAAAATGGTGCTCCATTATTGGTGTCAGATGGTGGAATAGTGCACCAAAGGCCAGATAAAGGCAAGCAAAAAGGACCACATTAGGCCCTCGGGCTGCAGTTTGGAGACCATTGCCTTAAACTAACCCCTAAGTCTGACTATACCCATCACATAAACCCTTCAACATCACCATAGCTGTCATTCCAACCTAGAACAAGACACCAAAACTAAACCCACAGATTTAAATCCTATTCTTCCAGCAGTTCGCATTTCCTAGTCCAAGTCCAGTGAATGAAACATTCAAGGCATGTCTCTGGTTAGAACTCTCAGTCTCAGTGTGCTCTATGTCAGTTCACAACTCAGCTTTCTAGCCTTCGAATGGCCAATGTCATAGCTGATCAATAGCTGATCAATGTGCAGCACCATGGGTGAGATAGCGCACTTCTGCTTTAACAACTAAGTCTCAATCATGACCCCAATTCCCAACCCTAACCCAACAGATAAACCTTATTCTAATTCCTCAAAAACCCTGAAATTATACCCCCTAATCCTCAACCGTACTCCTAATTCACAGTTTCTCTCTTCAACCCAACCACTAAGGATTATTCAAAACATATAACATTTCCCTAACCATCATCCTACCCCCTTGTCATCACCTTATCTCTGATCCCTTCACCTAACCATCATCCTACCCCCTTGTCATCACCTTATCTCTGATCCCTTCACCTAACCATCATCCTACCCCCTTGTCATCACCTTATCTCTGATCCCTTCACCTAACCATCATTCATACCCCCTTGTCATCACCTTATCTCTGATCCCTTCACCTAACCATCATCCTACCCCCTTGTCATCACCTTATCTCTGATCCCTTCACCTAACCATCATCCTACCCCCTTGTCATCACCTTATCGCTGATCCCTTCACCTAACCATCATCCTACCCCCTTGTCATCACCTTATCGCTGATCCCTTCACCTAACCATCATCCTACCCCCTTGTCATCACCTTATCGCTGATCCCTTCACCTAACCATCATTCATACCCTTCATCATCACCTTAACTATCAGTCCAACCTCTAGCTATGACCCCAACATCTACCTCCTAACCACGACCCTCACATCTACCTCCTAACCACGACCCCAACATCTACCTCCTAACCACGACCCCCACATCTACCTCCTAACCACGACCCTCACATCTACCTCCTAACCACGACCCCCACATCTACCTCCTAACCACGACCCTCACATCTACCTCCTAACCACGACCCTCACATCTACCTCCTAACCACGACCCTCACATCTACCTCCTAACCACGACCCTCACATCTACCTCCTAACCACGACCCTCACATCTACCTCCTAACCACGACCCCCACATCTACCTCCTAACCACGACCCCCACATCTACCTCCTAACCACGACCCCCACATCTACCTCCTAACCACGACCCCCACATCTACCTCCTAACCATGATCCTCACATCTACCTCCTAACCATGACCCCAACATCTACCTCCTAACCACGAACCCCACATCTACCTCCTAACCATGACCCCAACATCTACCTCCTAACCACGACCCTCACATCTACCTCCTAACCATGATCCCAAACATCTACCTCCTAACCACAACCCTCACATCTACCTCCTAACCACGACCCCCACATCTACCTCCTAACCACGACCCCCACATCTACCTCCTAACCACGACCCTCACATCTACCTCCTAACCATGATCCCAACATCTACCTCCTAACCATGACCCTCACATCTACCTCCTAACCACGATCCTCACATCTACCTCCTAACCACGACCCTCACATCTACCTCCTAACCACGACCCTCACATCTACCTCCTAACCACGATCCTCACATCTACCTCCTAACCACGACCCTCACATCTACCTCCTAACCACGATCCTCACATCTACCTCCTAACCACGACTCTCACATCTACCTCCTAACCATGATCCCAACATCTACCTCCTAACCATGACCCTCACATCTACCTCCTAACCATGATCCTCACATCTACCTCCTAACCATGATCCTCACATCTACCTCCTAACCATGATCCTCACATCTACCTCCTAACCATGATCCCAACATCTACTTCCTAACCATGACCCTCACATCTACCTCCTAACCATGATCCTCACATCTACCTCCTAACCATGATCCCAACATCTACCTCCTAACCATGACCCTCACATCTACCTCCTAACCATGATCCTCACATCTACCTCCTAACCATGATCCCAACATCTACCTCCTAACCATGACCCTCACATCTACCTTCTAACCATGACCCCAACATCTACCTTCTAACCATGACCCTCACATCTACCTCCTAATCATGACCCATGGTACCATCTTTCTAACTCTAACCCGAAGCCTTGCAATTCCAACCCCTAATCATCATCCTTTCTCTGGGACCTCAAAGTATCCCTTCAACCAAACCAGTCTAATTATGCTGTTCTGTTTCTAATACAAGGACTGAGAACATGTACTATCATGGAGGGCCATACACACGATAACCAGGCACCACAACTCACCATTACACGGTATGATCTCTGCTCACTGGGAGGTTGGTACTAATGGTCACCAAAATGATTACCAGACAAGGCCAGTCATACTGCTGTGGTGACCATCCCTCTATAATGGAGTGGAACACACTGTCTATACAGAAATATCAATCAGTATATTCCTACTAACTGACCTCTCCGGGGAATTTCTGCCCATTGACAGTGTGCTCGGAGCCCGGGCTGCTGTGTGAGCCCCAATGGAAGTGCAGCTGAGCCGCCCGGTACGTGTTGGCGAGACCTCCATTTATCTGCAGAGAGTCTGGAAGCTGCAAGACCACTGTGGAGAAAATGGACCTCAATAACGGGACACAATACAGAGAGAAGAGACCTCAATACAGAGAGAAGAGACCTCAAAAACAGGACACAATACAGAGAGAAGAGACCTCAATGCGGAGAGAAGAGACCTTATTAATGGTACACAATACTGAGAGAAGAGACCTCAATACAGAGAGAGGAGACCTCAATAATGGTACACAATATGGAGAGAAGAGACCTTAATAATGGGACACAATACAGAGAGAAGAGACCTCAATAATGGTACACAATATGGAGAGAAGAGACCTTAATAATGGGACACAATACAGAGAGAAGAGACCTCAATAATGGTACACAATATGGAGAGAAGAGACCTTAATAATGGGACACAATACAGAGAGAAGAGACCTCAAAAACAGGACACAATACAGAGAAAAGAGACCTCAATGCGGAGAGAAGAGACCTTAATAATGGTAAACAATACGGAGAGAAGAGACCTCAATACAGAGAGAGGAGACCTCAAAAACGGGACACAATACAGAGAGAAGAGACCTCAATAATGGTACACAATATGGAGAGAAGAGACCTTAATAATGGGACACAATACAGAGAGAAGAGACCTTAATAATGGGACACAATACAGAGAGAAGAGACCTCAATAATGGTACACAATATGGAGAGAAGAGACCTTAATAATGGGACACAATACAGAGAGAAGAGACCTTAATAATGGGACACAATACAGAGAGAAGAGACCTCAATGCGGAGAGAAGAGACCTCAATAATGGGACACAATACAGAGAGAAGAGACCTTAATAATGAGACACAATACAGAGAGAAGAGACCTCAATAATGGGACACAATACAGAGAGAAGAGACCTTAATAATGAGACACAATACAGAGAGAAGAGACCTCAATAATGGGACACAATACAGAGAGAAGAGACCTTAATAATGAGACACAATACAGAGAGAAGAGACCTCAATAATGGGACACAATATGGAGATAAGAGGCTGGAATGCCATGGCAGGTTCAGTATCTGTTCCATGAAGTGGTGTCACCTCTCTATAAGACCAGGCACAGGTCATACAGGCGAGGATCTGGTTGGATCCAATCTCCCCACAATCTGTGTATATCATACATATCTGGTCACATGACACGTCCCCTCGGATTGGTCACCTGTGTGTCCATTGTTCTTCAGTTTCAGGCTTTCCTCAGGTGACACGTCGTACCCGGAGACCTGGATGGGCCCCAGTGTTGGGTCAAACTTGGAGTCCCAGGTGTCCACATTAATGGGGGATTGTTCCCTCCCCCCACAGGCAGGATAGGCCTTGTCCCATTCCGTGATATCTGTCACCAAGAGAGAGAACACCATCATCGTCTGTCCATCATACTGTTGGTTATGTGTTAGAGAAGACACTGGTAGTGATAGCAGAATTCAGACTTTACTTGTGTGGCTTAAATTACAAACATACAGAGCACATTTCATCAGACATATTACAGACACATTACTTCCTGAAGAGATGATAGAGAAGAACCAACAAGTTTTCAGAGATACACAACTAGTAACCTTAGTGTACAGTGCCATCTACTGGTCAAGTGATATTACCACAGAATACTATATATAGTAGATTATAGTACATGCTGTTGCATGCCCAACACCCCTTCTCAATGGCATGTGCATAATTATATGACATTTAGTCTCTTTTGTAGAAAACAATGACGTTCCCTTGGCAGAGGTTTGGTGAGTGTGTCTGCAGTCATCTCCTCTGATGGGCAGTACTGGATGTCGATGACCCCTTGTTCTTGCATGTCTCTGAGCAGATGATATCTTACATCAATGTGATTGGTTCTTGGGTTAATCTCAGAGTGTGTAAGCTTTATGCATCCCTGATTGTCTTCCATGATGGGTGTGGCTTGTGACATATTCAGTCCCATGTCTAGTAGAAGTTGACGAATCCAAATGGCTTCTTGACATGCATGTGCTGCTGCTATGTATTCCGCTTCAGTTGAAGAGAGCGCAACAGTCACTTGTTTCCGACTAGACCAGCTTATGGTTCCTTGTCCATACTGGAAGATGGAACCACTTGTAGATTTGCGGTCAGTGGTGTCTCCAGCCCAATCGGCCTCCACATATCCAACCAGTTTTGGGTTTGACGATGCTGGAAGTCGCAGCTTCATCTGATTTGTTCCCTTTAGGTACTGCATTACCCTCTTTACTGCATCCCAGTCGCGTTGACACGGCGTTGCGACTTTCCTGCAAACTATTCCCACTGCTAGGGCGATGTCTGGTCTTGTCACGGTGGCGATGTATAGCAATTTTCCGATTGCCCTGCGGTAATAATCATTGTTGGGTAACAAGTTTTCTGTTCCATTGTTTTTTAGATAATCTGGTTCCATTGGTGTTTTCGCTTCCTTTGCATCTTGCATGTGAAACTATTCTAACATTTCTGTAATTTTCTGACTTTGGTTAAGAAGATCGCTTCCATCCTCTTCCCGCTCTATTTGAATTCCTAGGTAGTGAGTAATGTTCCCCAACTCTTTCATTTCAAAATTTTGTTTCAGTTTGTGAACTATTTGGTCATAGTCCCCTTCTTGTTTAAAACACGTCAAGATGTCACCGACATATATTAGGATGTATGTCCATTTGTTCTCTTGATTCCTTGAATACAGACATGGATGCATAAAGCTTACACACTCTGAGAAGATTAACCCAAGAACCAATCACATTGATGTAAGATATCATCTGCTCAGAGACATGCAAGAACACGGGGTCATCGACATCCAGTACTGCCCATCAGAGGAGATGACTGCAGACGCACTCACCAAACCTTTGCCAAGGGAACGTCATTGTTTTCTACAAAAGAGACTAAATGTCATATAATTATGCACATGCCATTGAGAAGGGGTGTTGGGAATGCAACAGCATGTACTATAATGTACTATATAGTATTGTGTGTTAATATCACTTGACCAGTAGATGGCGCTGTACACTAAGGTTACTAGTTGGGTACAGCGCCATCTACTGGTCAAGTGATATTAACACACAATACTATATATATTATTATTATTATTATTATACAGTATTTATAAAGCACCGATAGTTGGCTCAGCGCTGTACATTACAAAGGGGGACAGAACATGTGACAGAACAATACCAATACAATGCAAAACATGAGGGGTTCGAGGGCCCTGCTCTTTCAAGCTTACAATCTAGGAGGGAGGGGATGGTGGCACAGGAGGAGATAGCTGTGGGGGATGGAGTGGTAGAAAGAGTGGAGGAGGTCGGCAAGTTAGCAGGGGGTGGGGTAGGCTTCCCTGAAGAGATGGGTTTTCAGGGTGCGCCTAAAGGAGAGGAGAGTAGGTGATAATCTGATGGGTTGGGGCAGGGAGTTCCAGAGGATGGGTGACACCCTGGAGAAGTCCTGGAGGCGGGCATGGGAGGAGGAGACCAGGGAACTAGAGAGAAGGAGGTCTTGTGAGGAGCGGAGTGTGCGTGTTGGGCGGTACTTGGATATTAGGTCAGTGATGTAGTTCGGGGCAGTATGGTGGACGGCTTTGTACGTCAGTGTTAGGATTTTGAATTTGATCCGTTGCGCAATCGGAAGCCAGTGGAGGGATTGGCAGAGAGGGGTGGCAGAAACGGAGCGGTTGGAAAGGTGAATGAGTCTGGCAGCCGTATTCAGGATGGACTGAAGCGGGGATAGCCAGCGGCGAGGCAGGCCAGTGAGGAGGGAGTTGCAGTAGTCGAGTCGTGATATGATGAGGGAGTGGATGAGCTGTTTAGTGGTTTCTGGAGTTAGGAACATGCGGATTTTGGCGATGTTGCGGAGGTGGAGTCTGCACGAGTTTGTTAAAGAGTGGACTTGGGGCTGGAAGGATAGGTTGGAGTCCAAAATGACACCAAGTACTCTGGCCTGCGGGGCGGGTTTGATGGTGGCGTTGTTGGACATGATGGAGAAGTCAATGGGGGGTGGTGTCCGGGCTGGAGGGAAGACAAGAAACTCGGTTTTGGAGAGGTTCAATTTAAGGAAGTGGAGCGACATCCAGTCTGATATGTCGCTCAACAGGTGTGTGATTTGGGCGGAGACCGAGGGGGTGAGGTGGGGGGTTGAGAGATAGATTTGTGTGTCGTCGGCATAGAGGTGGTAGTTGAAGCCGTGAGAGTGTATGAGTTGGCCAAGGGAGGAGGTGTAGATGGAGAAGAGAAGGAGCCCGAGGACAGAGCCTTGAGGGACCCCAACAGAGAGGGGGAGTGAGAGGGAGGTGGTAGCATTATAGGTAACGCTGAAAGAGCGTTGTGACAGGTAGGATGAGAGCCAGGAGAGAGCAGAATCTCTGAGGCCGAGGGAGTGTAGTTTTTTGAGGAGGAGGGGGTGGTCGACTGTGTCGAAGGCCGCAGAGAGGTCAAGGAGTAGGAGCACTGAATAGTGGCCATTAGCTTTGGCGGTTAGAAGGTCGTTGGAGAGTTTGAGTCAGGCAGTTTCGGTGGAGTGTAGGGGGGGTTCGGTGGAGTGTAGGGTGGTTTCGGTGGGGTGTAAGGCAGTTTCGGTGGAGTGTAGGGGACGGAAGCCGGACTGTAGGGGACAGAGAGGTTGTTGTCGTTGAGGTGAGAGCATAGGCGGGTGTAGACGAGGCGCTCGAGGAGTTTAGATGTAAATGGGAGCAGGGAGATGGGTCTGAGGTTGTTCGGGTCATTGGGGTCCAGGGAGGGCTTTTTAAGTATGGGGGTGATGTGTGCATGTTTCAGAGGGGAAGGGAAAGTGCCGGAGGAGAGGGAGAGATTGAAGATGTGGGTGAGGGAGCGTAGGATGGAGGGGAAGGGAGGTTGTAGGAGTTGAGAGGGGATAGGGTCAAGGGGGCAGGTGGTGAGGCGGGCATCAGAGAGGATCTTGGAGACTTCTTCGATGGTAGTAAGGTCAAAGGTGCGGAGTGTTGGGGGAGCTTCAGTATGAGGAATGTAGGGTGGGGTGGGAGAGGAGGTAAGAGCAGTGGTGGGGCCGTGGGAGAGGGGTGATGAGGGGGTAGCCGAGTGAGGGGGAAGGGGGTTGGAGGGAGTTTGAGCAGCGACGAAGTCCCTGTGGGTTATGTCGAGGGGGAGGGGGGATGAGGGGATAGCTGTGTGAGAGGGGACGGGTTGAGAAGGCGTGTGAGTTGCGGCAATGTCCTTGCGAATTGTGTCAATCTTGTTTTTGAAGTGATTGGCAATCTCAAGGGCGGTGAGTGAGGTGCTGGGTGCAGGTAGGGGTGGCGAGAGTAGAGAGTTGAAGGTGGAGAAGAGTCAGCGAGGATTGGAGGAGAGGGCCTTGATGAGGGTCAGGAAGTAGGCTTGTTTGGCTGCATGGAGGGAGGAGGTGTAGGTGTGGAAGGCAGATTTGTAGCGGGTGAGGGCTTGTTGGGATTTGGTTTTGCGCCATAGTCGCTCCAGGGCACGACTGTGTCGTTTGAGGGTTTTGGTGTGATCAGTCTGCCAGGGCTGGAGCAGTCGGGGTCTGATGTTGCGTGTGGTTAAAGGCGCTAGTGAGTCAAGGGCTGTTGACAGCGCATTGTTGTAGGCGGTCATAGCCAAGTCGGGGCAGGACAGGGGGAGGATGCGGTCGTGGAGTTGATCAGCTGCAGAGTGGAGGGGGGCAGGGTTCAGGTTGCGGAGGTTACGGCTGGTAGTAGTGTGACATTTGGAGGGGTAGGCGTTGGAGGACGAGGAGATAGAGAAGGTAATCAGGTTGTGGTCAGAGAGAGGGAAGGGGGTGTTAGTGAGGTTGTGGGGAGCGCAGCGGTTGGAGAAGACAAGATCAAGGATATTACCGTTGGAGTGGGTGGTGGATTGTATGCACTGTGCAAGTGCAAAGGAGGAGGTTAAGTGGAGGAGATGGGATGTGTCCGGGTTGTCGAGGTTGACAGGGATGTTGAAATCCCCAAGGATGATGGTGGGTAGCTCAGAGGAGAGGAGGAAGGGTAGCCAGGAGGAGAAGTCATCCAGGAAGCGGGGTATGGATCCAGGAGGAGGAGTCATCCAGGAAGCGGGATATGGATCCAGAAGGCCGGTATATCACAGCAATCTTCAGGGGGGTTGGGGAGAATAGTCGGACGCAGTGGGCCTCGAAGGAGGAGAAGGATAGGGAGGGGGGGTTTGGGAGGACTCGGAAGGTGCTCTGCGGTGACAGGAGCAGACCAACCCCACCACCTTTACGACCGTTGGGCCTGGGTGAGTGGGTCCAGGTGAGACCTCCGTAGGAGAGTGCAGCAGGGGAGGTGGAGTCAGTGGGCTGGGTCCAGGTTTCCGTGATCACCAGGAGGTTGAGGGAGCCGGAAACAAAGAGGTTGTGGATGGCGGTAAGCTTGTTGCACACCGATCGGGCGTTCAGGAGTGCACATGAAAACGGGGGGGGAGATTTTAGGGAGCAGGGGGACAGATACTAAGTTGCGGGGGTTGCGGCAGGACGTGGAGGCGGGAGGGTTTTGTGCGGGTGAGGGAGGTGGTGGAGGGCCAGGATTCGGGGAGATGTCCCCCGCGGTTATGAGGAGGAGAAGGGTGAGAAAGGTGGCATGGGAGCGGGATGTGCAGGAGCGTGAGAAACTACTAGTGGAGGTGTTGGGGTCAGTGGGAGAGGAGTAATAGGAGGAGGTGGTGGGTGCCGTAGAGGGGTGAGGGAAGCAGTGAGGACACAATATACAAATGTTTGGGAGGAGCAGAGGGATATAGTGAATGGATTTTGGGAACAGAGGAGAGGAAAATGAGAAGGAGGAGTGGAAGAGGCATTTTGAGGAGGTGATGAAAGCAATAGTAGGGAGATGATAGCAATGAGGGGGAGATGTACAAGTTTTGGGGTGGAGCAGAGGGGTAAAGAAATGAGATTTGGGAACAGAGGATAGTAATATGAAGAGGAGAAGAGGGGAGTATTATATAAAAGGTACACTGAGTGGGACTCAGGTATGTAAAAGATATTTCCCGCGGTGATTCCTTGCAGTCTGTCCATATATAGTACATTATAGTACATGCTGTTGTATCCCCAACACATACATGGCTCACCCGTCTGTCCGTCATACATGGCTCACCCGTCTGTCCGTCATACATGGCTCACCCGTCTCTCCATCATACATGGCTCACCCGTCTCTCCGTCATACATGGCTCACCCGTCTCTCCGTCATACATGGCTCACCCGTCTCTCCGTCATACATGGCTCACCCGTCTCTCCGTCATACATGGCTCACCCGTCTCTCCGTCATACATGACTCACCCGTCTCTCCGTCATACATGACTCACCCGTCTCTCCGTCATACATGACTCACCCGTCTCTGTCATACATGACTCACCCGTCTCTGTCATACATGACTCACCGGAGGCAATAATGTGATCACATGACCTGACCCCCCCCCCCCCGTACTAACCCCTGATCACATGACCTGTCCGTAAGCACCTTTGACGTCCTACAGGAACTAATGATTAAGGACCAGTTCCTACAGACATGTCCTTCTGAGGTCTGGCAGTTTGTACTCAACCGAGATCCCAAGACAGTGGATCAAGCAGCAGAAATAGCTGACTCCTATGCGGCTAACAGGATAACTGTCAACCAGAGTACTACTTCACCCAGCTGGAAAGGAGGAGAAGCAAGTGGACCCTCTTCTCAGAACATCCAGAAGACCAAGGCATCCAGACCTTCAGGAGCCGCCCCAACAACTGTGGATACCCGGAGATGTTTTTGTGCCACCAGATAGGTCATCTTAGTGTATCCTGCCCTGAGAAAAAGAAGGCTGCCCCACAACCTACCAGGACAACCGGCCCGGAGTCTACTGTTTTGTGTGTTTCCAGGTATGCCGGAGGGCTCGCCGATAACCTGCAGCCTGTCACTGTGGGTGGCAGAGTTACTACCGGCCTGAGGGACAGCGGAGCGGAGGTGACTTTAGTGCGCCCAGAACTGGTGAGCCCTGAGGATCTTCTCCCTGGTAAGACCATGACTGTAAGGGGGGTTGGGGGCATCAACCCAACTGTCCCCACGGCCTGTGTTTATCTAGACTGGGGAGCTGGGAGAGGAATGAGAGAAGTGGGTGTAACAGATGCCATTCCCACTAGAGTATTATTGGGTACTGACCTGGGATGGTTGGTAGCCCATTATGAGCCATATCAAGCCCCCCTAGAACCTACATTGCCACCTGAGGCCCTGGACTCCTGTAAAAGACTGATTGAAGACTCCATGAACACTGGGAATTCTGGGGAGGGTCAGGGGGTGAAGGACTGTGTACCAGGGCCTGGCTCTAGTGGCTGTCTGGGGTCAAGGCCTGGAGAAGAGGTTAAAGTCACAGAGGACTCTGCAACTGACAATGTGTTATGTGATGCCAAATGTAATGACATGTGCAAGGCAGACCTTCCCTCTGCTGCAGTGGTGACTCGGGGTGCCCTCCAGGTGGCCCCGGACCAGTCATTGCCCACTGCTACAGAGGAACTGTCTGTGGAAGGGCCCAAACTAGCTGAGTTGGACCCTTGTGAACCTGGCCCAAAGGGCCTAAGGTCTCCTCAGACTGGTATCCACCTGTCCCCTGTGGCAGATAGCTCTAGGTCCCCTGAAGCTGTACAAATTGATGGCAGCCCAGAGGATCTCAGGGGTCTGGCTGAAGGACCACCAGCAGTGAATGGCAGGATGGGGTTGCATGGGCAAAAGGAAGTTGGTTGTGTACCCCTATGTAAAGAAACAGAACTTTCTGAAGTTCGCGGGAAAAAGGCACATTGTGTTTCAGTAAGTCCTGGTATAGACCAGTGTTGTGTGCCTCTATCTCCTTGTGGGATGAATTTTTCTGTTGTCTGCTCCCCTGACCCCACAGATACCAGTCATGCCATTTTGGATCCTGGGCTGTGGAGCACAGAGGAGGGACCACAGGGTGAGGGTTTAAGTCTGACTCTACCCCCTCAGTAGCTGGGGCTGACGGCACAGAGTTTCCAGAGGCTGTTACAATTGATTCCAGCCCAGAGGAACTCAGGTGTGCCGACAGACGCTCTGCTGAGGACGGGGTAGAAGGGTGTGACGCGGGTCAGAGGACAACCCCTAGTGTGTGACGTGGGTCAGAGGACAACCCCTAGCGTGTGACGTGGGTCAGAGGACAACCCCTGGTGTGTGACGTGGGTCAGAGGACAACCCCTGGTGTGTGACGTGGGTCAGAGGACAACCCCTAGCGTGTGACGTGGGTCAGAGGACAACCCCTAGCGTGTGACGTGGGTCGGAGGACAACCCCTAGCGTGTGACGTGGGTCGGAGGACAACCCCTAGCGTGTGACATGGGTCGGAGGACAACCCCTGGTGTGTGACGTGGGTCAGAGGACAACCCCTAGTGAGATCCTTTCTCCTGTAACCTTCCCCTCTGTCACCAGTCGCGGGTGCTGTCAGTGCAGACTCATTTCTGTGTGTTGCAGAGGGAAGTCTGCAGGATGTTGGGGCAAATTCAGCCCAATCAGTGTCTTCCACCCCAGCAGCTGCAGCTGACATCACTGAGCCCTTCCAGGCTGATAGGTTTGAGGTTGGCCCGGAGGAGCTCAGGGGTGGTGCTGACAGATGTTCTGCTGAGGAGGACAGAGTAGAAGGGCGTGGCCCGGGTCAGAGGATGACCCCGGGTGGAATAAAGTCTTCTGTGGATTTATCCTTTGTCCCCACAGCTATGAGGATCATGATTGAGGACTCATTGCTGTGCACAGCAAAGGGAGGATCACAGGATGATGGGGGAACACTGACCCCCTTTGAATCTGCTTTCTCAGAGGCTGGAGCTGACAACACTGTATTCTCGCAGGCTGATAGGTTCAATGTCAGCCCGGAGGAGCTCAGGGGTTGTGCTGACCGGTCTCTGTCTGAAGGAGAAAGAGCAGAAGTGTGGGAGACAGGTCCAAGGGTGGAGGTTCTGGTATCCAAGCCATGGAACCAGGTCCAGATCACCCAGGAACAACCTTATACCAGGCTCAGGCATCTGGGTGTTGCAGCTGATAGAGAACCACCAGATGACCCTGGCCAGTGGCTGGAAATGATGACAGCCCACAATGATAGGTTTGCATGTACCCTTCCAGTAGTTAGTCAGTGGCCAGTGAATTAAATGGATCCGCGGGGGGATCTGCTGGCCAGTGGTGACCCAAACCCTTTAGGATCAGTCAGAGAGCTATACAGAAGCCCTCTCCCATCGGCAGGGGGGCAAGCTGAGCTGTCAACGGGGTCAAGCTTTAGTTGGGAGAACTTCCCCACCCCAACCTAGGGAACCTTCCTGGCAGACGCGTTAGCCGAACCGTTTAGGCTCAGCTATGCGTCGTCTGGAAGAGGGGAAATGTGACATAAATGTACAGATTTGAGTATCTGAAATGTGATCAGTAGCAATATGTAATCGTAAATTTAGTTCATTCCTTGTCATTAAAGAAATATTCAGTCATAGGTACTCAGACAGAAGGTCACCTATTAGTATCTGAAGGGACCTAGCTTCCTCAGGCTGGAGGTGACACCTGGGTGCTAATAAGATTTTGTCACCTACAGTTGCAAGAAAAAGTATGTGAACCCTTTGGGATTACGTGGAGTTTTGCATGAATTGGGCATAAAATGTGCTCTGAACGTTATCTAAGGCACAACAATAGAAGAACACAGTCTGCTGAACATAATACTACACAAACATTAGATGTTGCCATAGTTTAATTGCACATAACATGTAAACATTCACAGTGCAGGGAGGAAAAAGTATGTGAGGCCCTAGCTTAATGACTTCTCCCAGAGCTAATTGGAGCCAGCAGTGAGGCAACCTTGACTCCAATCAGTGTGATGATATTGGATGTGTTGCTGACAGATGTCCTGCCCTTCAAAAACACACACCTGTTTTGGGTTTGCTGGTTTCAAGAAGCACTGTCTGATGTGAACCATGCCTTGCAGAAAAGAGCTTTCAGAAGACCTACGATCAAGAATTGTTGACTTGCATGAAGCTGGAAAGGGTTACAAAAGTATCTCCAAAAGCCTTGATGTTCATGTGTCCACGGTAAGACAGACTGTCTACAAATGGAGAAAGTTTAGCACTGTTGCTACTCTCCCTAGGAGCGGTCATCCCGTAACAATGACTGCAAGAGCACAGCGCAGAATGCTGCATGAGGTAAAGAAGAATCCCAGAGTGTCAGCTAAAGACCTACAGAAATCTCTGGCACATGCTAACATTTTTGTTGACACATCTACAATAAGGAGAACATTAAACAAGAATGGAGTACATGGGAGGACACCACGGAGGAAGCCATTGCTGTCCAAAAAGAATATTGCAGCATGTTTGAAGTTTGCAAAAGAGCACCTGGATGTTCCACAGCACTACTGGCAAAATATACTGTGGGCAGATGAAACCAAGATTGAGTTGTTAGGGAAGAACACACAACACTATGTGTGGAGAAAAAAAGGCACAGCACACCAACATCAAAACCTCATCCCCACTGTAAAACATGGCGGAGGGAGCATCATGGTTTGGGGCTGCTTTGCTGCCTCTGGTCCTGGATGGACTGTTGTCATTGATGGGAAAATGAATTCCAGAGTTTATCAAGACATTTTGCAGGAAAACGTACGACCATCTGTCCGCCAACTGAAGCTCCACAGAGGATGGGTGATGCAACAGGACAATGACCCAAAGCATACAAGTAATTCAACAAAACAATGGCTGCAACAGCACAGAATACGCCTTCTGGAGTGGCCCAGTCAGAGTCCTGACCTCAACCCGATTGAAATGCTGTGGCATGACCTTAAGAGAGCGATTCACACCAGACATCCCAAGAATATTGCTACAGTGAAACAGTTTTGTGAAGAGGAGTGGTCCAAAATGACTCCAGATCGTTGTGCAGGTCTGATCTGCAACTACAGGAAACGTTTGGTTGAGGTTATTGCTGCCAAAGGAGGGTCAACCAGTTATTAAGTCCAAAGGTTCACATACTTTTTCCTCCCTGCACTGTGAATGTTTACATGTTATGTGCAATTAAACCATGGCAACATCTAATGTTTGTGTAGTATTATGTTCAGCAGACTGTGTTCTTCTATTGTTGTGACTTAGATGACGTTCAGAGCACATTTTATGCCCAATTCATGCAAAACTCCACGTAATCCCAAGGGGTTCACATACTTTTTCTTGCAACTGTATATGTAATCAGACTTTGCCATCTTCCTGAAGTTTAAAAGAGGAACGCAGACGTTTCGGCTTCATGACAGCAGGGGGGCTGTGATCTGTCTAGAGAACTCGGAAAGTATATACATACATCAAAAAAGTATGTTTCATCTCTCATAAAAGCTAAAATATTAGTTGCAGAGAGATGAAAATACTTCCTTCTGATTGGGCACTCTGTGGGCTACATCTGCATGTAAAAACTGTATTTGTGACCTATGTAGAATGCTAGGAAAATGCAGGAAATGGTTATGTGGTGCTGGAGTGTGATAGCGGAACAGTGATTGGTACTGTCGTGATCGGACTGATGCGCTAGTGTCGGAAATTCAATCCCCGACTTGGTGATTCAAACCGTTCTTGGTCCAATTGACTTTGGCCATTTCAGCACCCAGAACAGCCTGTGGGCGGGTACAGGAACACCCCCCAGGGTCAATTGGCCAAGGACTAATGTCCCGCCTATGTCCATATTCCCATAAATTGAGGAGCCCGAGATATGGACATTGTAATTCGTATGGAGCCGGTTCGATCGACTAACAGATTACGGACTTTTCTGGCTTGCTCCAGTCGCAGGATAGATCTCGGTAAAAGTTTTATTTCTGTTTTATTCCCTTTTATTTTATAGTGAATTTGTGTGTCTTCTTGTATTTGTTGTATTTCTGTAACTTTTTATACTTTGTACATATTTTATGCTCCACCCACTTTCGGGATATTAAATCTTAAAATTAATTAGTGACTTCTGTGTATTTAAGCTTGGGCTCATATCTTCGGAGAGATTGGATTGGAGAGATTAGATTGTATTGTATTTTAGTGCCTTTATACGCTCGGTCAAGCTCATTGCCAATCTGTATTCCATTGCACTGTGTGTGGGCAGGTTGCGTGCGGATTGTAAAGGTAACAGATCTGCCAGACGGAGATCTGTGTGTGTGGGGTGTCCCAGCATACCGTTCTGCGGATAAACTGTTGGGTGGTGGCAGGCTACCTTTCGTGGTGTGTCTGGTGTGGGGGAGGGGTGTGGACAGTAGAAGGGTGATAACACCGGGGTTCAAGCTGTAGGTAGCTGGAGGGACTTTAGAAGGGTGTGATTGCCAAGCTGCTCCTCAACCCTAATTAGTGCACCAGATTGTATGTAAGATTTGTATCTGCCAGTGTGTGGTCGACCAGCTGGATTGGAGTCTCCCTCCGGTGGTGGGCAGAGGTAGTGTGGGCTGAGGACGGGTATCACGGCTGATCTTATATACGGTTTTCTATATTCAAAGTTAAGTCCCCTTTATTCCCTCTTACCCCAAGTCACCGCCACACGTGCGCCTCGGTTAGCTAGTCGCTGTGGGCGTGGTGTGTGGGTGAACTCTTGACAACTATCCTATGATCACATGACCTGCCCCCCTGTACTATCCTCTGATCACATGACCTGCCTCCCTCCCCCACCTGTACTATCCTCTGATCACATGACCTGCCCCCCCACCTGTACTATCCTCTGATCACATGACCTGCCTCCCCCCCGTACTATCCTCTGATCACATGATCTGCCCCCTCACCTGTACTATCCTCTGATCACATGACCTGCCCCCCCACCTGTACTATCTTCTGATCACATGACCTGACCCCTCTGGAAGTACACTCCGTATTGATCATACATGACTCCCACAGCTCCATCACCATCCTTCATGTACAGAGTGGCCGGCGCCATTGCTGGGTGACCCCTGATGAAGTGTGCTGAGACTTCATCTTATCTATTATTCTGCAAATTACCGGAAAGGAGGTGAAGACTGGGACTGACCAATAGGAAGAGACCTGTATACCCCTCTATATATAATGTGGCCCCACATCAGCCTCTGTCAGACATCGCAGCACCGATAGTCCACCTTCATCCTAATGAACTTTACATACACTGCATGGAACCATCAGTATTGATTATTTCCAATATATCTTCTATATCAGCAGTGTAATGTATATGCAGGTGATGGTATGCAGACAAGGGGGCGTATATACAGGAGATGAAGGTGTGTACAGGAGGGTCTCGGTGGGTGGAGATGAAGTTGTGTACAGGAGGGTCCCGGTGGGTGAAGATGAAGGTGAGTCCCGGTGGGTGGAGATAAAGGTGTGTACAGGTGAGTCCTGGTGGGTGGAGATGAAGGTGTGTACAGGTGAGTCCTGGTGGGTGGAGATGAAGGTGAGTCCCGGTGGGTGGAGATGAAGGTGTGTACAGGTGAGTCCCGGTGAATGGAGATGAAGGTGTGTACAGGTGAGTCCTGGTGGTTGGAGATGAAGGTGAGTCCCAGTGGGTGGAGATGAAGGTGTGTACAGGTGAGTCCCGGTGGGTGTAGATGAAGGTGTGTACAGGTGAGTCCCGGTGGGTAGGGAAGAAGGTGAGTCCTGGTGGGTGGAGATGAAGGTGTGTACAGGTGAGTCCCAGTGAATGGAGATGAAGGTGTGTACAGGTGAGTCCCGGTGAATAGAGATGAAGGTGTGTACAGGTGAGTCCCGGTGGGTGTAGATGAAGGTGTGTACAGGTGAGTCCCGGTGGGTGTAGATGAAGGTGTGTACAGGTGAGTCCCGGTGGGTGGAGATGAAGGTGAGTCCCGGTGGGTGGAGATGAAGGTGTGTACAGGTGAGTCCTGGTGGGTGGAGATGAAGGTGTGTACAGGTGAGTCCTGGTGGGTGGAGATGAAAGTGTGTACAGGTGAGTCCTGGTGGGTGGAGATGAAGGTGTGTACAGGTGAGTCCTGGTGGGTGGAGATGAAGGTGTGTACAGGTGAGTCCCGGTGAATAGAGATGAAGGTGTGTACAGGTGAGTCCCGGTGGGTGGAGATGAAGGTGTGTACAGGTGAGTCCCGGTGGGTGGAGATGAAGGTGTGTACAGGTGAGTCCCGGTGGGTGTAGATGAAGGTGTGAGTCCCGGTGGGTGTAGATGAAGGTGTGTACAGGTGAGTCCTGGTGGGTGGAGATGAAGATGTGAGCCCCGGTGGGTGTAGATGAAGGCGTGTACAGGTGATTCCCGGTGGGTGGAGATGAAGGTGTGTACAGGTGAGTCCCGGTGGGTGGAGATGAAGGTGTGTACAGGTGAGTCCCGGTGAATAGAGATGAAGGTGTGTACAGGTGAGTCCCGGTGAATGGAGATGAAGGTGTGTCCCGGTATTGTATGCCTCGGACTGGATTGTAAGATTCGGTTAGTCATTAACAGTCTCAGATTTTATTCTGGTGAATTATTAACCCTCGCTAATCCCTGGACGGTGCACTCGGTGACGGCTCCCTCTCAGCACAGTAATAATAGTAGGAATAATATTTTGCTGATTCTTATCAATGGCCAGCGGCCAGCAGAGGAAATATTTGTTCCCTGGGTTGGTATATTTACCACCCCTCGCCCTGTATCATCCATTTCCTCCATGACTACTGCACAATGGTCCCCCTGAGCGGACATGACCCTGGTACTCCCTGTATGGCCCATCACCCCCATCATCCTCACACCTCTCACATCCTCAGTCAGGGCTATTCCAAGTCTAATATCGGTTGTAGTCACATTCATGGAATCTCTACTGAAAAAATCATTCATCGCTTTAAACCCAACTTGCTGGAGCCAGAGCAGCTTGACTGAGGGACCATCGTTTCAGACTGTATCTTATATATTGGACCTGGGTGGTGTGTGGACATCTCAGCCTATCTTCATTTCAGCAAAGCATTTCATACAGTTCCTCATGCTATGTGATGGCTCAAGTCTTGGATTTCCAGTTGTGTGAGAGAAGATTGACGACTACCACATGCCCAGGAGCCACCATGGACGGCCAAGGAGACACCATGGACGGCCAAGGAGACACCATGGACGGCCAAGGGGACACCATGGACGGCCAAGGAGACACCATGGACGGCCAAGGAGACACCATGGACGGCCCAGGAGCCACCATGGACGGCCAATGAGACATCATGGACAGCCCAGGAGCCAACATGGATGATCCAGGGGTGCAGAGAGCAAAACAGCCAAGCAGGCTCTAGAAAGTTCTGGATGTCCCTGGAATTTCTGGAAAGAAGAACGGATCCGCCAGGCAGTGATGGCTGTAATCCCAGAAAACATGTGTTCGGGTTGGATTTGAAAGTGGACCAGGAAAACTCCCACACCCAGTACCGGGACAGGTTCATCTAGGGTCCAGGGCGAAGATACCAAACAGCACCCCTCTCCCCTCAAAATGTATGAGCATTATGTGTCAGCAAAAATCCTCGCACCCTCCAAAAAAAAATGTAAGCACTAATCTTCCACTTACCCAAAGCATAAATTCCCTTTGCAAGCTAAAATCCCCCCAAAATAATCCCCCTCTTCAGGTAAAAATCCCCCCTCAGCTCAAATCCCCTCCCTCCCCAACTCCCCCTTCCTAGTACAATTCCTCTACCTCTCAAAATTTCCCCTTCTAGCACAAATCCTACCTACTCCACTAATAACACTGAACCCTAGAGTACTCCACTAATACTGAACCTTATGGTACCCCACTAATAACACTGAGCCTTGGGATACCCCACTAATACTGAACCTTGGGGTACCCCACTAATAACACTGAGCCTTGGGGTACTCCACTAATACTGAACCTTGGGGTACCCCACTAATAACACTGAGCCTTGGGGTACTCCAGTAATACTGAGCTTTGGGGTACCCCACTAATAACACTGAACCCTGGAGTACTCCACTAATACTGAGCCTTGGGGTACACCACTAATAACACTGAGCCTTGGGGTACACCACTAATAACACTGAGCCTTGGGGTACTCCACTAATACTGAACCTTGGGGTACACCACTAATACTGAACCTTGGGGTACTCCACTAATACTGAACCTTGGGGTACCCCACTAATAACACTGAGCCTTGGGGTACTCCACTAATACTGAACCTTGGGGTACCCCACTAATAACACTGAACCCTGGAGTACTCCACTAATACTGAGCCTTGGGGTACACCACTAATACTGAACCTTGGGGTACACCACTGACAACACTGAACCGTGGGGTACACCACTGACAACACTGAACCGTGGGGTACACCACTAATCACACTGACCCTTGGGGTACCCCACTAATCACACTGACCCTTGGGGTACTCCACTAATCACACTAACCCTTGGGGTACCCCACTAATTACACTGATCCTTGGGGCACATCACTAATAACACTGAACCTTGGGGTACCCCACTAATCACACTGACCCTTGGGGTACCCCACTAATCACACTGACCCTTGGGGTACTCCACTAATCACACTAACCCTTGGGGTACCCCACTAATTACACTGATCCTTGGGGCACATCACTAATAACACTGAACCTTGGGGTACCCCACTAATAACACTGATCCTTGGGGTACTCCACTAATAACACTGAACCTTGGGGTCCCTTACTAATAACACTGAACCTTGGGGTACACCACTAATCACACTGAATCTTGGGGTACTCCACTAATAACACCGAACCTTGGGGTACACCACTAATAACACTGAACCTTGGGGTACCCCACTAATAACACTGAACCTTGGGGTACCCCACTAATAACACTGAATCTTGGGGTCCCTCACTAATAACACTGAACCTTGGGGTACACCACTAATAACACTGAACCTTGGGGTACCCCACTAATCACATTCTATGTTGGAGTTGTTGATGCCGGATCTAGCAGAGACGTGGAGGAAAATGTTGGGACTGTTTGTTCTGCTTCTGTCACAGAAACAGGACTAGAGGAGGGTGGTTCCCTTGGCCAGCTTGGCGGGATCTGGTGACGAATCAGGGACCTTCTAACACGGGATTCTTTATTGACGTGTGCGGTGGTTTGTAAAAAGGCTATATACATGTTTTCTAAGTGTCAATCCTCCAAAAAGAGCCACTCACCGTAGCAGCAACATGAAGATTTATTTAGACGGCCACGGATGGGACATACAAAGTCCATCGGGTGCAGGACCTGTTATGGTGAGCGGCTCTCTATGAAGGATTTACATATTTGGTGGCTCGCGGTGGAGGACAGCCCAAGGAGAGGACAGCCCAAAGAGAGGACAGCCCAAGGAGAGGACAGCACAAGGAGAGGACAGCCCAAGGAGAGGACAGCCCAAGGAGAGGACAGCCCAAGGAGAGGATTCTGAAGCAAAGGCCAAGTTGGAGGATAATATTTTTGTTCTCTGTTCTGTAGCTCCTTCCCAGGCTGAAGCCCAATTTATGGTCGTTCCTATATGGGAGCTCCAGCCAGCTTTTGGGCCTTGGGCATTCTTCTGCTCCACCCCTCTGCTATCTGCCAGTTATTCTGAGGAGAGACTAGACTACTATCTGTGTGACTGAATTAAAGGGAATTATGGTGAGCTGGAGACGAGCGCCATCATTCACATAGAATAGCTGGTAGGCCAGTCTGAGTCTCCCCGCCCCCCCGGTGTATGGAGGCGGGGCAGAGTAGAAGAGGCACCATCAGCTGACACCTCCCTCCCCATCATTCCTAGTGACGGCGCTTGTCTTGGGCAGATCTGTGACAATGGGGTGCAGACAATTCCATACTGTTCATTTTCATTAAGTTGGATGCATCAAAAGAAGTGAGACTCCATGGCAAGTGGGCCAGAGGTGTGTAGAGAAATATTTCATTTGTGTGTGAAGCGTCAACATGTAGACATAAAACCAAAACACTCACCAGTGTAGCTCCAGTGACCGTGAGGAGGACCTGCAACCAGAGAAGACACAACATCAGCAAATGGAAATGCAGCATTCTCATTGGATCTCAGGGTTACCCCTCCCCCTTTCAGTTCTGCCTCTCAGGAGGAATATGGACTGTGCTGTATACAGTGGGAAGGGTCTGAGGTTGGGGGTCCCCTCCTGCTGGGTTCTAGGGTCTGAGGTTGGGGGTCCCCTCTTGCTGGGTTCTGGGGTCTCCGTTGACCCCCTTCTGTACTATATGGACCGTTCTCGGATCTCACCCTCACATTCGGTTCTCTAATCTTCGGATTCTCAGGAATGTGAGCGGATTAGCCGGCTTCCCTCTGGCACATATTCCTCCCTGGCAGACATTTTTAATTGGATTTTTCTCAGCTCATTAACTCTGTCATTGAGGTAGAAAGTTAAACATTGATCTGCCGAGTCACCGGCTTCTTATTTCTATCATATCCAGACCAGTTGGCCCTCTGTGTACCAGACTAACACTACTGGGGGTAATTCGCACACACGGTGACACGCATGGCTACCAGATACCTCCTGGGGCCCCCCAATTCCCTCATTACCTCATGGGGGCCATGTGCCACTCTTTTGGAAGAGGAAGTGGGAAGGGAACAAGGGTCACCTGGTGAAATCAGCCCTGACCCTTACGGCTAATATGGAAGGGGAGACTTGGTGTGGCCGATGACGGCATTAGACACGCCCACTTTCAGCAAAGGTTGAGGGTCAGGAGGAGGTGGAGAATAACCCTGAAGATAGGAGGAACGCTATGCCAAGTCTGATGGTGAAGGTGGATGGAACCTCTAAATCAGAGACGATCGTTGTGGTATCAAAAAATGGAAGGATTCACCACTGACCAGAGCCAGAGAGGATAGAGAGATAGATGGGAAACCCTTCAATCCCAATACTAGGGTGTCCCCACCATACATGGTGTATTGGAGCAGTTTGTCACCCCTATAGCTTACCGGGGGATTGTATTAGATCATGTAATAGGTGGACACCTGGAAGCTGAGGACACTAATAAGAGAAGAACCTTTTGGACAGAAAAAAAAAAATTGTGGGTCCATATTCTGAACTAATGACCAATTTTTGCAGCCTAGGGGTAGCTTTGCCAATCATTGAAGTACCAATTGAAGAAATTGGCATGGACCCAGTAGGCCCAGTTGTAGAATCTACCTGGGTGTCAGCATGTTCTGGTAACACCAGACATAGCCATTGATGTCATGAAGCCATTCCTTTGTGTAAAACATCAGCCAGAAATATTTCCAAAGACCCCCAAGATAAGAACCCCAACCCTCCCAAAAGGAGATATAAACTGACCAGCACAACTCATGGTTAAAGGCACACCAACGTACTTCAGGTGGACAGTCTGGAGGAAAGATTTAATAAGAGGGTGTTACAGAAGGTGGTGGAGGAGGATAGAAGAACTGGAATTTGAAGTATGAGAAGGACCTCAGTCATTCACGGGACCCTCAACGTTAGAGGTACTTTATGGTGGACACCCCAGAGGTTTTCTAGATGTCATGATGGAAACATCAGAGGGGAGACCACGCCTGGTGAAAATGTTATTGGAGATATTTATGTGATGCAAGAAAAAATACCGGGTGTCATGTCCCTCAACATAAAGAGCAAAAGCCGAGAAATCCCAGAGGACATCATCTCAAATATCTCTCTCCCCAGATTATACACATCTCTATCTCAGATTTCTCTAGATCATTATCTGATATCCCTCATTATCTCATACCAGAAATTCTCAACCAGGTTCCATGGAATCCTGAGGTTCCTCTGGAGGTTGCTAGGGGTTCCTTGAGCAATGAGAAGCTTCTGCCTCTCAGATAAATTCCCACTGACACCATCGATCTTTTTACCCATCTGTAAGGGGGGACTTTTTCCCAGTGACCACAAGATTAAGGAGCATTCCTCCCACTGACCATCACACTAATGCATCTTGAGTAGAGGTTCCCTGAGACGGGAACATTATTTCCAGGGTTCCTCTGTTCAAAAGGTTGAGAAAGGCCGATCTAGATCAACATTTCATTTCCCTCTAGGTTTTAACACAAAGCTCTCTCTAGATCGTTAACTACCTAGAGAAATAGGAGATGACAACCTAGAGAGATCCAATATAATGACCTACAGAGGTAGAAGATAACGGCCTAGAGAGATCCGAGAGAACGGCCTAGAGAGATCCGAGAGAATGGCCTAGAGAGATCCAAGAGAACGGCCTAGAGAGATCCAAGAGAACGGCCTAGAGAGATCCGAGAGAACGGCCTAGAGAGATCCGAGAGAACGGCCTAGAGAGATCCGAGAGAACGGCCTAGAGAGATCCGAGAGAACGGCCTAGAGAGATCCAAGAGAACGGCCTAGAGAGATCTGAGAGAACGGCCTAGAGAGATCCGAGAGAACAACCTTGTGACGGGAGTGACTTTTGGGGGTCGGGGGACCTCTGTGTCAGCTCATGTTCCCCTCATTATGTTTAATTCACCCTGTGCCTGTTAAGGGGTACAGGGTGTGAATGTCCTAGTACTGTGTATTGGTGTGTTGTCCTTTGTTCTCGGCCACATGGCTGTCCATTGTCCTTTGCCATGTGCTGTAGCCCTTCCCACTGATGGAGCGGGATGATGATGTGTTTCCTGTTCCTGGTTGTGTTTCCCCGCCCTCTGTATATAACTTGTTTGTGTAAAAATAAGGGAGTTGACTTCCTGTTTTAAGAAGAGTCGGGTGCTGTCTATTTCCTGAGGGATTTCAAGGGTGGGGTCCGTGGATGGTGTTCGGACAGGGAAGCTGCGGGATAACGGAATATACCCAAGTGCAGTCTGGGGTGCGGTTTGGGGTCCGGTTCAGTTACAGACCTAGAGAGATCTGAGATAACGACCTAGAGAGATCCAAGAGAAGGGCCTATAGAGATCCGAGATAACGGCCTATAGAGATCCGAGATAACGGCCTATAGAGATCCCAGATAACGGCCTAGAGAGATCCGAGATAACGGCCTAAAGAGATAGAAGATAATGATCTAGATAGATATGAGATAACGACCTAGAGAGATCCAAGAGAAGGGCCTATAGAGATCCCAGATAACGGCCTATAGAGATCCGAGATAACGGCCTATAGAGATCCGAGATAACGGCCTATAGAGATCCGAGATAACGGCCTATAGAGATCCGAGATAACGGCCTATAGAGATCCCAGATAACGGCCTATAGAGATCCCAGATAACGGACTAGAGAGATAGAAGATAATGATCTAGATAGATATGAGATAACAACCTAGAGAGATAGGAGATATACCATAGACCGTTATCTCTCCATAGATCGTTATCTCTCCATAGATCGTTATCTCCCGTCTCTCTGTAGACCGTTATCTCCCATCTCTCTGTAGACCGTTATCTCCCGTCTCTCTGTAGACCGTTATCTCCCATCTCTCTGTAGACCGTTATCTCCCGTCTCTCAACCAGAAAGGCTTAAGGGGCTGTTATGGCTAAAAGGCAGAGAAAAGTTCTCAGGAGGACATTAGAGGGCCCCAGTAAAGCATAGAAATTCTGCCAGGTAGGCATTTAAAGGGCCACAGGAAAGCATAAGAAAACCCTGCCAGCAGTTCATAGTGCCGCTAAGATCTGACAGTCTTCATCAAGCCCTAACATACGTCTCTCATCATCACCTCATCGCCACATCCGATGCTCAGGCCCTGAGGAACAGGGAGGCCTTTTCCCCTGAAATGTGTATTCTTTAGTTGCTTCCCCCCACCAATAAACATTTAAAAAAGACCTCTGAGTGATATGAACTTTCATACTAGGTGCTCCTCAAGACCCACCCCAGAGTTTCCTATCTGCAGAGTGCTCTTTATGTCAAGATCAAATAGGTAGCAGCCTAGGACCAGAGCAAAGTCCACCTACACTTTATCTTCATTACGTATCAAGACATGCTGCATTGTATATTCATCAAGCCTCTCCTATTGGTCCAGCTCCATCACACACATATCAGACAGCAATCAGGGAGGCATACTATGAGAAGTGAGACATAGGAGTCTGCAAGGAAGATCAACAGCCACCGGGAAGGCATAAGAGGGCTGCCATGGCTGAAGGTATAGGAAAGCTGTCAGGAGGACATTTAGAGGGCCTTGTGGAAGGCATAAGAGGGCTGCCATGGCCGAAGGTATAGGAAAGCTGTCAGGAGGACATTAGAGGGCCTTGTGGAAGGCATAAGAGGGCTGCCATGGCCGGAGGTATAGGAAATCTGTAAGGAGGACATTAGAGGGCCTTGTGGAAGGAATAAGAGGGCTGCCATGGCCGGAGGTATAGGAAAGCTGTAAGGAGGACATTAGAGGGCCTTGTGGAAGGCATAAGAGGGCTGCCATGGCCGGAGGTATAGGAAATCTGTAAGGAGGACATTAGAGGGCCTTGTGGAAGGAATAAGAGGGCTGCCATGGCCGGAGGTATAGGAAAGCTGTAAGGAGGACATTAGAGGGCCTTGTGGAAGGCATAAGAGGGCTGCCATGGCCGAAGGTATAGGAAAGCTGTCAGGAGGACATTAGAGGGCCTTGTGGAAGGCATAAGAGGGCTGCCATGGCCGGAGGTATTGGAAAGCTGTCAGGAGGACATTAGAGGGCCTTGTGGAAGGCATAAGAGGGCTTCCATGGCCGAAAGTATAGGAAAGCTGTAAGGACGACATTAGAGGGCCTTGTGGAAGGCATAAGAGGGCTGCCATGGCCGAAGGTATAGGAAAGCTGTAAGGAGGACATTAGAGGGCCTTGTGGAAGGCATAAGAGGGCTGCCATGGCCGAAGGTATTGGAAAGCTGTCAGGAGGACATTAGAGGGCCTTGTGGAAGGCATAAGAGGGCTGCCATGGCCGAAGGTATAGGAAAGCTGTAAGGAGGACATTAGAGGGCCTTGTGGAAGGCATAAGAGGGCTGCCATGGCCGAAGGTATTGGAAAGCTGTAAGGAGGACATTAGAGGGCCTTGTGGAAGGCATAAGAGGGCTGCCATGGCCGAAAGTATTGGAAAGCTGTCAGGAGGACATTAGGGGGCCTTGTGGAAGGCATAAGAGGACTGCCATGGCTGAAGGTATAGGAAAGCTGTCAGGAGGACGTTTAGAGGGCCTTGTGGAAGGCATAAGAGGGCTGCCATGGCTGAAGGTATAGGAAAGCTGTCAGGAGGACATTAGAGGGCCTTGTGGAAGGCATAAGAGGGCTGCCATGGCCGAAGGTGTAGGAAAGCTGTCAGGAGGACATTAGAGGGCCTTGTGGAAGGCATAAGAGGGCTGCCATGGCCGGAGGTGTAGGAAAGCTGTAAGGAGGACATTAGAGGGCCTTGTGGAAGGCATAAGAGGGCTGCCATGGCCGAAGGTATAGGAAAGCTGTAAGGAGGACATTAGAGGGCCTTGTGGAAGGCATAAGAGGGCTGCCATGGCCGAAGGTATAGGAAAGCTGTCAGGAGGACATTAGAGGGCCTTGTGGAAGGCATAAGAGGGCTGCCATGGCTGAAGGAATAGGAAAGCTGTAAGGAGGACATTAGGGGGCCTTGTGGAAGGCATAAGAGGACTGCCATGGCTGAAGGTATAGGAAAGCTGTCAGGAGGACGTTTAGAGGGCCTTGTGGAAGGCATAAGAGGGCTGCCATGGCCGAAGGTGTAGGAAAGCTGTCAGGAGGACATTAGAGGGCCTTGTGGAAGGCATAAGAGGGCTGCCATGGCCGAAGGTGTAGGAAAGCTGTAAGGAGGACATTAGAGGGCCTTGTGGAAGGCATAAGAGGGCTGCCATGGCCGAAGGTGTAGGAAAGCTGTAAGGAGGACATTAGAGGGCCTTGTGGAAGGCATAAGAGGGCTGCCATGGCTGAAGGTATAGGAAAGCTGTCAGGAGGACATTAGAGGGCCTTGTGGAAGGCATAAGAGGGCTGCCATGGCCGGAGGTATAGGAAAGCTGTCAGGAGGACATTAGAGGGCCTTGTGGAAGGCATAAGAGGGCTGCCATGGCCGGAGGTATAGGAAAGCTGTAAGGAGGACGTTAGAGGGCCTTGTGGAAGGCATAAGAGGGCTGCCGTGGCCGGAGGTATAGGAAATCTGTAAGGAGGACATTAGAGGGCCTTGTGGAAGGCATAAGAGGGCTGCCGTGGCCGGAGGTATAGGAAAGCTGTAAGGAGGACATTAGAGGGCCTTGTGGAAGGCATAAGAGGGCTGCCATGGCTGAAGGTATAGGAAAGCTGTCAGGAGGACATTAGAGGGCCTTGTGGAAGGCATAAGAGGGCTGCCATGGCTGAAGGTATAGGAAAGCTGTAAGGAGGACATTAGAGGGCCTTGTGGAAGGCATAAGAGGGCTGCCGTGGCCGGAGGTATAGGAAAGCTGTCAGGAGGACATTAGAGGGCCTTGTGGAAGGCATAAGAGGGCTGCCGTGGCCGAAGGTATAGGAAAGCTGTAAGGAGGACATTAGAGGGCCTTGTGGAAGGCATAAGAGGGCTGCCGTGGCCGAAGGTATAGGAAAGCTGTAAGGAGGACATTAGAGGGCCTTGTGGAAGGCATAAGAGGGCTGCCATGGCTGAAGGTATAGGAAAGCTGTCAGGAGGACATTAGAGGGCCTTGTGGAAGGCATAAGAGGGCTGCCGTGGCCGGAGGTATAGGAAAGCTGTCAGGAGGACATTAGAGGGCCTTGTGGAAGGCATAAGAGGGCTGCCGTGGCCGGAGGTATAGGAAAGCTGTCAGGAGGACATTAGAGGGCCTTGTGGAAGGCATAAGAGGGCCCCAGGAAAGCACAAAAAGGCTGCCAGGATGTCATTAATAGGAGCCCAGGAAGGCATAAGAGTCCAGCTAGGAAGGCAAATGAAGGTCTCCAAGAAGATATAGGCAGGTTCCCAAGAATCGCAGGAGCTTCTCCAAAGAAGGGCCACCAGGAAGACATTGAGGGTCCACCAAGCTGTAGTAGCTTCACCAGGATAGCAGTATAGAGCCTCTAAGAACTCATTGGAGGGTCGTGTTCATCAAAGATGATGTCACGGCCAGAATGACACGGCTGCATTGATGGGAATAGAATTCCTCCAGAACATGACCACAGATATTGATGTAGGTGGAGGAACCCCACAATATCTCTCTGCAGTGTCCGATGTCATATTCCTCCCTCATGGCAACAGGCCGGTCTTCTAAATGACTTTTCTGGATAGGGAATGGTGAATGAAGGGATGGATGAGGAATGGTGAATGAAGGGATGGATGGGGAATGGAGAATGAAGGGATGGATGGGGAATGGAGAATGAAGGGATGGATGAGGAATGGTGAATGAAGGGATGGATGGGGAATGGAGAATGAAAAGGGTGGATGAGGAGTAGCAGATGAAGGGATGGCTGGGGAATGGTGAATGAAGGAATGGATGGGGAATGGGGATGAAAATGGTGGATGAGGAGTAGCAGATGAAGGGACGACTGTGGAATGGTGAATGAAGGGATGGATGAGGAATGGGGGAGGAAGAGATGGATGAGGAATGGTGAATGAGGGGATGGCTGAGGAATGGTGAATGAAGGGATGGATGGGGAATGATGAATGAAGGGATGGATGAGGAATGGGGGATGAAGGGATGGATGGGGAACGGGGATGAGAAGGGTGGATGAGGAGTAGTAGATGAAGGGATGGCTGAGGACACAAAGACAATGTATGGGACTCCGGAGAACCATCTACTCCTCCCAGAATCCCCCATCTGCCCCTCCATCACCCTGACCTTCCTGTATGACCTTCTCCTCTCACCTCTCTCCTCTCCCTTCTCCTTTCACATCTCTCCCCTCCTCTCTCCTCCTCTCCCTTCTCCTTTCACATCTCTCCCCTCCTCTCCCCTCCCCTCTTCTCCTCTCTCTGCTTCTCTTCTCTCCTCTCTTCTCTCCTCTCTTCTCTTCTCTCCTCTCTCCTCTCCTCACCTCCTCTCCTCACCTCCTCTCTTCTCTCCTCTCCTCCCTCTCCTCTCCCCTCCCCTCTTCTCCTCTCTCTGCTTCTCTTCTCTCCTCTCCTCTCTTCTCTCCTCTCCCCTCCTCTCTTCTCTCTCCTCTCCTCTCCCCTCTCTTCTCTCTCCTCTCTCCTCCCCTCTCTTCTCTCTCCTCTCTCCTCCCCTCTCTTCTCTCTCCTCTCCCTTTCCCTCTTCTCCTCTCTCTGCTCCTCCTCTCCTCTCTCCTCTCCTCTCCTCCTCCTCTCTCTGCTCCTCCTCTCTCTGCTCCTCCTCTCTCTGCTCCTCCTCTCTCTGCTCCTCCTCTCCCCTCACCACTCCTCCTCTCTCCTCCTCACTTCCTCTCCTCTTCTCTCCTCTCTCCTCCCCTCCCCTCCTCTCCCACTCCTCTCCTCCTCAACTCCTCACTTCCTCTCCTCTTCTCTCCTCTCTCCTCCCCTCCTCTCCCACTACTCTCCTCCTCTCTAATGAGGAGTGAAGTCCCAGAGGGGCAGATAATGAGGAGTGAAGATACAGAGGGGCAGATAATGAGGAGTGAAGATACAGAGGGGCAGATAACGAGGAGTGAAGTCCCAGAGGGGCAGATAATGAGGAGTGAAGATACAAAGGGGCAGATAGCGAGGAGTGAAGATACAAAGGGGCAGATAATGAGGAGTGAAGATACAGGGGGGCAGATAATGAGGAGTGAAGATACAGAGGGGCAGATAATGAGGAGTGAAGATACAGAGGGGCAGATAATGAGGAGTGAAGATACAGAGGGGCAGATAACGAGGAGTGAAGATACAGAGGGGCAGATAACGAGGAGTGAAGATACAGAGGGGCAGATAACGAGGAGTGAAGATACAGAGGGGCAGATAACGAGGAGTGAAGATACAGAGGGGCAGATAATGAGGAGTGAAGATACAGAGGGGCAGATAACGAGGAGTGAAGATACAGAGGGGCAGATAATGAGGAGTGAAGATACAAAGGGGCAGATAATGAGGAGTGAAGATACAAAGGGGCAGAGAATGAGGAGTGAAGATACAGAGGGGCAGATAATGAGGAGTGAAGATACAGAGGGACAGATAACGAGGAGTGAGGTCCCAGAGGTACATAAAATGAGGAGTGAAGATACAGAGGGGCAGATAACGAGGAGTGAAGATACAGAGGGACAGATAGCGAGGAGTGAAGATACAGAGGGGCAGATAATGAGGAGTGAAGATACAGAGGGGCGGATAATGAGGAGTGAAGATACAGAGGGGCAGATAACGAGGAGTGAAGATACAGAGGGGCAGATAACGAGGAGTGAAGATACAGAGGGGCAGATAACGAGGAGTGAAGATACAGAGGGGCAGATAACGAGGAGTGAAGATACAGAGGGGCAGATAATGAGGAGTGAAGATACAGAGGGACAGATAGCGAGGAGTGAAGATACAAAGGGGCAGATAATGAGGAGTGAAGATACAGAGGGGCAGATAACGAGGAGTGAAGATACAGAGGGGCAGATAACGAGGAGTGAAGATACAGAGGGGCAGATAATGAGGAGTGAAGATACAGAGGGACAGATAACGAGGAGTGAGGTCCCAGAGGTACATAAAATGAGGAGTGAAGATACAGAGGGGCAGATAACGAGGAGTGAAGATACAGAGGGGCAGATAATGAGGAGTGAAGATACAGAGGGACAGATAACAAGGAGTGAGGTCCCAGAGGTACATAAAATGAGGAGTGAAGATACAAAGGGGCAGATAATGAGGAGTGAAGATACAGAGGGGCAGATAGCGAGGAGTGAAGATACAGAGGGGCAGATAATGAGGAGTGAAGATACAGAGGGGCAGATAGCGAGGAGTGAAGATACAGAGGGGCAGATAGCGAGGAGTGAAGATACAGAGGGGCAGATAGCGAGGAGTGAAGATACAGAGGGGCAGATAGCGAGGAGTGAAGATACAGAGGGGCAGATAGCGAGGAGTGAAGATACAGAGGGGCAGATAGCGAGGAGTGAAGATACAGAGGGGCAGATAAGGAGGAGTGAAGATACAGAGGGGCAGATAACGAGGAGTGAAGATACAGAGGGGCAGATAACGAGGAGTGAAGTCCCAGAGGTACATAAAATGAGGAGTGAAGATACAGAGGGACAGATAATGAGGGGTGAAGGGGTCACTGAGGGGCAGACAGCGAGGGGTGAAGGGGTCACTGAGGGGCAGACAGCGAGGGGTGAAGGGGTCACTGAGGGGCAGACAGCGATGGGTGAAGGGGTCACTGAGGGGCAGACAGCGATGGGTGAAGGGGTCACTGAGGGGCAGACAGCGAGGGGCGAAGGGGTCACTGAGGGGCAGACAGCGAGGGGCGAAGGGGTCACTGAGGGGCAGATAGCGAGGGGTGAAGGGGTCACTGAGGGGCAGACAGCGAGGGGCGAAAGGGTCACTGAGGGGCAGACAGCGAGGGGCGAAGGGGTCACTGAGGGGCAGACAGCGAGGGGCGAAGGGGTCACTGAGGGGCAGACAGCGAGGGGCGAAGGGGTCACTGAGGGGCAGACAGCAAGGGGTGAAGGGGTCACTGAGGGGCAGACAGCGAGGGGTGAAGGGGTCACTGAGGGGCAGACAGCGAGGGGCGAAGGGGTCACTGAGGGGCAGACAGCGAGGGGCGAAGGGGTCACTGAGGGGCAGATAGCGAGGGGTGAAGGGGTCACTGAGGGGCAGACAGCGAGGGGCGAAAGGGTCACTGAGGGGCAGACAGCGAGGGGCGAAGGGGTCACTGAGGGGCAGACAGCGAGGGGCGAAGGGGTCACTGAGGGGCAGACAGCGAGGGGCGAAGGGGTCACTGAGGGGCAGACAGCAAGGGGTGAAGGGGTCACTGAGGGGCAGACAGCGAGGGGTGAAGGGGTCACTGAGGGGCAGACAGCGAGGGGCGAAGGGGTCACTGAGGGGCAGACAGCGAGGGGTGAAGGGGTCACTGAGGGGCAGACAGCGAGGGGCGAAGGGGTCACTGAGGGGCAGATAGCGAGGGGCGAAGGGGTCACTGAGGGGCAGACAGCGAGGGGCGAAGGGGTCACTGAGGGGCAGACAGCGAGGGGCGAAGGGGTCACTGAGGGGCAGATAGCGAGGGGCGAAGGGGTCACTGAGGGGCAGACAGCGAGGGGCGAAGGGGTCACTGAGGGGCAGACAGCGAGGGGCGAAGGGGTCACTGAGGGGCAGACAGCGAGGGGCGAAGGGGTCACTGAGGGGCAGACAGCGAGGGGCGAAGGGGTCACTGAGGGGCAGACAGCTAGGGGTGAAGGGGTCACTGAGGGGCAGACAGCGAGGGGTGAAGGGGTCACTGAGGGGCAGACAGCGAGGGGTGAAGGGGTCACTGAGGGTCTCTGCCCCGTCCGATATCAGGGGAATATTCGGGGTTCTTCCAGTGGTGGAGGAAGTTGGTGGAGTTTCCAGGTGTGTAGAAGAATAGAAAGGATTTGGGGGACTTACCTTGTGGGTGATCTTCATGGAGGTGTCCTTCAGGGTCATCACATGTGACCAGGGGCCCCAGGAGAGTGCCTATTAGCAGAAGGAGTTTGCGGGGCCCCATATCCCGGCAGCTGGCTGTAGGAATAGTTGGAATGGTTGAATTCCTGATCCCTCTAATCTCCCGGCCTCCTCGTCATTTCCAGAGGACGGAGAGTGGAGGAGAGTGGAGGAGAGCGGAGGAGAGTGGAGGAGAGCGGAGGAGAGTGGAGGAGAGCGGAGGAGAGCGGAGGAGAGTGGAGGAGAGCGGAGGAGAGCGGAGGAGGCTCACCTTGGGGACAGATCCTGTGATCACCTGTCTGGGGAGCCGGCCACTGCCTTATATACACCTCCCAGGGGGCAGGCCACACCCACAGCTCCGCCCCTAACTCAACACTTCTCATCTGGGTACAAGGGCAAGACTGGCCAACATCTCACCCAGTGCAGAGGGGTCTTATTGAGGGAGTGAGGGGGTCTCATCTACTGAACAGGGGTCTTATTGAGGGAGTGAGGGGGTCTCATCTACTGAACAGGGGTCCTATTGAGGGAGTGAGGGGGTCTCCTCCACTGAACAGGGGTCCTATTGAGGGAGTGAGGGGGTCTCATCTACTGAACAGGGGTCTTATTGAGGGAGTGAGGGGGTCTCATCTACTGAACAGGGTTCCTATTGAGGGAGTGAGGGGGTCTCATCTACTGAACAGGGGTCCTATTGAGGGAGTGAGGGGGTCTCATCTACTGAACAGGGGTCCTATTGAGGGAGTGAGGGGGTCTCATCCACTGAACGGGGGTTTTAATGACAGAATAAAGGGGTCTCATCCACTTAACGGGGGTCTTATTGAGAGGAAGATGGAGTCTCATCCACTGAACGGGGGTCTTATTGAGAGGAAGACGGAGTCTCATCCACTGAACGGGGCTCTTAATGACAGAATAAAGGGGTCTCATCCACTGAACGGGGGTCTTATTGAGAGGAAGAAGGAGTCTCATCCACTGAACAGGGGTCTTAATGACAGAATAAAGGGGTCTCATCCATTGAACAGGGGTCTTATTGAGAGGAAGAAGGTGAAGGTCTCATCCAGGAGGTGAAGGTCTCATCCAGGAGGTGGAGGTCTCATCCAGGAGGTGGAGGTCTCATCCAGAAGGTGAAGATCTAATCCAGGAGGTGGAGGTCTCATCCAGGAGGTGGAGGTCTCATCCAGGAGGTGGAGTTTTCATCCAGGAGGTGGAGGTCTCATCCAGGAGGTGGAGGTCTCATCCAGGAGGTGGAGGTCTCATCCAGGAGGTGGAGTTTTCATCCAGGAGGTGGAGGTCTCATCCAGGAGGTGGAGGTCTCATCCAGGAGGTGGAGTTTTCATCCAGAAGGTGAAGATCTCATGCAGGAGGTGGAGGTCTCATCCAGGAGGTGGAGGTCTCATCCAGAAGGTGAAGATCTCATCCAGGAGGTGGAGGTCTCATCCAGGAGGTGAGTTTTCATCTAGAAGATGAAGGTCTCATCCAGGAGGCAAAGCTCTCATCCAGGGAATTGAGGACTCATACAGGAGGAGGAGGTGGAGGTCTAATTCAGGAGGTGGAGGTCTCATTCAGGAGCTGGAGATCTCATACAAGAGGTGGGGATCTCATCCAGGAGGTGGAGGTCTCATTCAGGAGGTGGAGATCTCATTCAAGAGGTAGAGATTTCATCCAGGAGGTGAAGGTCTCATTCAGGAGGTGGAGACTCCATTCCTCCACTGCAATTCCAGAATTACTCCTCCTCCTCAATTCAAGAGGAAAACCTCCTCATCAATTCGAGAGGAACTCCGCACCTAGTCAATTCCAGAGGGAATCCACACCTCCACTTCAATTCTATAGGAACTCCTCCTACTCAATTTCAGAGGAACTCCTCCTCCTCCACAGCCATTCCAGAGGAACTCTGCACCTCCACCTCAATTCCAGTGAAACTCCTCCTCTTCCACCTCAATTCCAGAGGAACTCTGCACCTCCACCTCAATTCCAGAGGAAATCCGCACCTCCACCTCAATTACCAGAGGAACTCTACACCTCCACCTCAATTCCAGAGGAACTCTGCCCCTCCTCCTCAATTCCAGAGGGATTCCACACCTCCACCTCAATTCCAGAGGAACTCCGCACCGCCACCTCAATTCCAGAGGAACTCTGCACCTCCACCTCAATTCCAGAGGAACTCTGCACCTCCACCTCAGTTCCAGAGGAACTCCGCACCTCCACCTCAATTCCAGAGGAACTCTGCACCTCCACCTCCGTTCCAGAGGAACTCTTCCTCCTCAATTCCAGAGGAACTGCTCCTCCGCCTCAATTCCAGAGGGACTCTGCACCTCCACCTCAATTCCAGAGGAACTCCGCACCTCCACCTCAATTGCAGAGGAACTCCGCACCTCCACCTCAATTGCAGAGGGACTCCTCCTCCACCACCTTAATTCAGGAAGGACTCCTAACCTACACCTCAACTCCAGAGGAACTACTCAATTCCAGAGGAACTCCTCCTCCTCCACAGCCATTCCAGAGGAACTCCGCACCTCCACCTCAATTCCAGAGGAACTCCTCTTCCACCTCAATTCCAGAGGGACTCCGCACCTCTACCTCAATTCCAGAGGAACTCCGCACCTCCAGCTCAATTCCAGCGGAACTCCTCCTCCACAGCCATTCCAGAGGAACTCCGCAGCTCCACCTAAATTGCAGAGGGACTCCTCCTCCACCACCTTAATTCCAGAAGGACTCCGCACCTACACCTCAATTCCAGAGGAACTCCTCAATTCCAGAGGAATTCCTCCTCCTCCACAGCCATTCCAGAGGAACTCCGCACCTACACCTCAATTCCAGAGGAACCCCTCCTTTTCCACCTTAATTCCAGAGGGACTCTGCACCTCCTCCACCTCAATTCCAGAGGAACTTGCACCTCCTCCTCCTCAATTTAGGAGGAACTCCTCCTCCTCCACAGCAATTTCAGAGGAACTCTGCACCTCTGCCTCAATTCCAGAGGGACTCCTCCTCCTCCACCTCAATTCCAGAGGGACTCCGCACCTCCTCTTCCTCAATTCCAGAGGAAAACCCCCTCCTCAATTTCAGAGGAACTCCTCCTCAATTGCAGAGGAACCCCTCCTTTTCAATTCCAGAGGAACTCTGCACCACCTCCTCCTCAATTCCAGAGGAACTCCGCATCTCCACCGCAATTCCAGAAGAACCCCACACATCCACTGCAATTCCAGTGGAGCTTCTCAATTTAAGAGGAACTCCTCCTCAATTCCAGAAAGACTCTGCACCCTCACTTCAATTCCAGAGGGACTCCATTCCTCCTCAATTCAAGAGGAAAACCTCCTCAGAAATTGCAGAGGACCTCTGCACCTACTCCTCAATTCCAGAGGAACTCCTCCTCCTCAATTTCAGAGGAACTCCTCCTCCTACACAGCCATTCCAAAGGAACTCCACACCTCTATCTCAATTCCAGAGGGACTCCACACCTCCACCTCAATTTTAGAGGAACTCCTCCTCCTTTACAGACATTGCAGAGGAACTCCACAGCTCCTCCTCAATTCCAGAGGAATTCCGCACCTCCACCTCAATTTCAGAGGAATTCCTCCTCCATCACCTTAATTCCAGAGAGACTCCCCATCTACACCTCAATTCCAGAGGAACTTCTCAATTCCAGAGGAACTCCGCACCTCCTCCTCCTCAATTCCAGAGGAACTTCACACCTCAACCTCAATTCCAGAGGAACTCCTCCACAGCCATTGCAGAGGAACTCCACAGTTCCACCTCAATTCCAGAGGAACTCCTCCTCCACCTCAATTCCAGAGGGACTCCTCCTCCACCACCTTAATTCCAGAGAGACTTCGCACCTACACCTCAATTCCAGAGGAACTCCTCAATTCCAGAGGAACTCTGCACCTCCTCCTCCTCAAAACCAGAGGGACTCCTCCTCCTCAATTCCAGAGGAACTCCTCCTCCGCCTCAATTCCAGAGGGACTCCACACCTCCACCTCAATTCCAGAGGGACTCCTCCTCCACCACCTTAATTCCAGAGGGACTCCGCACCTACACCTTAATTCCACAGGAACTCCTCAATTCCAGAGGGACTCCTCCTCAATTCCAGAGGGACTCCGCTCCTCCACCTCAATTCCAGAGGGACTCTTCCTCCTCAATTCCAGAAGGACTCCACACCTCCTCCTCAATTCCAGAGGAACTCCGCACCTCCTCCTCAATTCCAGAGGGACTCCGCTCCTCAATTCCAAAGGGACTCCGATCCTCCATCTCAATTCCAGAGGGACTCTTCCTCCTCAATTCCAGAGGGACTCCGCCCCTCCTCCTCAATTCCAGAGGTACTCCGCACCTCCACCTCAATTACAGAGGGACTCCTCCTCTTCCTCAATTCAAGAGTGACTCCGCACCTCCACCTCAATTCCAGAGGGACGCTGCTCTTCCGCCTCAATTCCAGAGGGACTCCGCACCTCCACCTCAATTCCAGAGGGACTCCGCACCTCCACCTCAATTCCAGAGGAACTCCTCCTCCTCCACCTCAATTCCAGAGGGACTTCACACCGCCACCTCAATTCCAGAGGAACTCCGCACCTCCTCAATTCCAGAGGAACTCCGCACCTACACCTCAATTCCAGAGGGACTCTGCACTTCCACCTCAATTCCAGAGGGACTCTGCACCTCCACCTCAATTGTAGAGCAACTCCTCCTCCTCCACCTCAATTCCAGAGGGACTCCTCCTCAATTCCAGAGGGACTCCACACCTCCACCTCAATTTCAGAGGAACTGTGCACCTCCTCCTCCTCAATTCAAGAGGGACTCCTCCTCAATTCCAGAGGGACTCCACACCTTCACCTCAATTTCAGAGGAACTCCTCCTCCTCCACAGCCATTGCAGAGGAACTCCACAGCTCCACCTCAATTCCAGAGGAATTCCGCACCTCCACCTCAATTGCAGAGGGACTCCTCCTCCATCACCTTAATTCCAGAGGGACTCCGCATCTACACCTCAATTCCAGAGGACCTTCTCAATTCCAGAGGAACTCCGCACCTCCTCCTCCTCAATTCCAGAGGAACTCCACACCTCCACCTCAATTCCAGAGGAACTCCTCCTCCTCCACAGCCATTGCAGAGGAACTCCGCAGTTCCACCTCAATTCCAAAGGAACTCCTCCTCCGCCTCAATTCCAGAGGAACTCTGCACCTCCACCTCAATTCCAGAGGAACTCTGCACCTCCACCTCAGTTCCAGAGGAACTCCGCACCTCCACCTCAATTCCAGAGGAACTCTGCACCTCCACCTCAGTTCCAGAGGAACTCTTCCTCCTCAATTCCAGAGGAACTGCTCCTCCGCCTCAATTCCAGAGGGACTCTGCACCTCCACCTCAATTCCAGAGGAACTCCGCACCTCCACCTCAATTGCAGAGGAACTCCGCACCTCCACCTCAATTGCAGAGGGACTCCTCCTCCACCACCTTAATTCAGGAAGGACTCCTAACCTACACCTCAACTCCAGAGGAACTACTCAATTCCAGAGGAACTCCTCCTCCTCCACAGCCATTCCAGAGGAACTCCGCACCTCCACCTCAATTCCAGAGGAACTCCTCTTCCACCTCAATTCCAGAGGGACTCCGCACCTCTACCTCAATTCCAGAGGAACTCCGCACCTCCAGCTCAATTCCAGCGGAACTCCTCCTCCACAGCCATTCCAGAGGAACTCCGCAGCTCCACCTAAATTGCAGAGGGACTCCTCCTCCACCACCTTAATTCCAGAAGGACTCCGCACCTACACCTCAATTCCAGAGGAACTCCTCAATTCCAGAGGAATTCCTCCTCCTCCACAGCCATTCCAGAGGAACTCCGCACCTACACCTCAATTCCAGAGGAACCCCTCCTTTTCCACCTTAATTCCAGAGGGACTCTGCACCTCCTCCACCTCAATTCCAGAGGAACTTGCACCTCCTCCTCCTCAATTTAGGAGGAACTCCTCCTCCTCCACAGCAATTTCAGAGGAACTCTGCACCTCTGCCTCAATTCCAGAGGGACTCCTCCTCCTCCACCTCAATTCCAGAGGGACTCCGCACCTCCTCTTCCTCAATTCCAGAGGAAAACCCCCTCCTCAATTTCAGAGGAACTCCTCCTCAATTGCAGAGGAACCCCTCCTTTTCAATTCTAGAGGAACTCTGCACCACCTCCTCCTCAATTCCAGAGGAACTCCGCATCTCCACCGCAATTCCAGAAGAACCCCACACATCCACTGCAATTCCAGTTGAGCTTCTCAATTTAAGAGGAACTCCTCCTCAATTCCAGAAAGACTCTGCACCCTCACTTCAATTCCAGAGGGACTCCATTCCTCCTCAATTCAAGAGGAAAACCTCCTCAGAAATTGCAGAGGACCTCTGCACCTACTCCTCAATTCCAGAGGAACTCCTCCTCCTCAATTTCAGAGGAACTCCTCCTCCTACACAGCCATTCCAAAGGAACTCCACACCTCTATCTCAATTCCAGAGGGACTCCACACCTCCACCTCAATTTTAGAGGAACTCCTCCTCCTTTACAGACATTGCAGAGGAACTCCACAGCTCCTCCTCAATTCCAGAGGAATTCCGCACCTCCACCTCAATTTCAGAGGAATTCCTCCTCCATCACCTTAATTCCAGAGGGACTCCGCACCTCCACCTCAATTCCAGAGGAACTTCTCAATTCCAGAGGAACTCCGCACCTCCTCCTCCTCAATTCCAGAGGAACTTCACACCTCAACCTCAATTCCAGAGGAACTCCTCCACAGCCATTGCAGAGGAACTCCACAGTTCCACCTCAATTCCAGAGGAACTCCTCCTCCACCTCAATTCCAGAGGGACTCCTCCTCCACCACCTTAATTCCAGAGAGACTCCACACCTACACCTCAATTCCAGAGGAACTCCTCAATTCCAGAGGAACTCTGCACCTCCTCCTCCTCAAAACCAGAGGGACTCCTCCTCCTCAATTCCAGAGGAACTCCTCCTCCGCCTCAATTCCAGAGGGACTCCACACCTCCACCTCAATTGCAGAGGGACTCCTCCTCCACCACCTTAATTCCAGAGGGACTCCGCACCTACACCTTAATTCCACAGGAACTCCTCAATTCCAGAGGGACTCCTCCTCAATTCCAGAGGGACTCCGCTCCTCCACCTCAATTCCAGAGGGACTCTTCCTCCTCAATTCCAGAAGGACTTCACACCTCCTCCTCAATTCCAGAGGAACTCCGCACCTCCTCCTCAATTCCAGAGGTACTCCGCACCTCTACCTCAATTCCAGAGGGACTCCTCCTCTTCCTCAATTCAAGAGTGACTCCGCACCTCCACCTCAATTCCAGAGGGACTCCGCTCCTCAATTCCAAAGGGACTCCGATCCTCCATCTCAATTCCAGAGGGACTCTTCCTCCTCAATTCCAGAGGGACTCCGCCCCTCCTCCTCAATTCCAGAGGTACTCCGCACCTCCACCTCAATTACAGAGGGACTCCTCCTCTTCCTCAATTCAAGAGTGACTCCGCACCTCCACCTCAATTCCAGAGGGACGCTGCTCTTCCGCCTCAATTCCAGAGGGACTCCGCACCTCCACCTCAATTCCAGAGGGACTCCGCACCTCCACCTCAATTCCAGAGGAACTCCTCCTCCTCCACTTCAATTCCAGAGGGACTTCACACCGCCACCTCAATTCCAGAGGAACTCCGCACCTCCTCAATTCCAGAGGAACTCCGCACCTACACCTCAATTCCAGAGGGACTCTGCACTTCCACCTCAATTCCAGAGGGACTCTGCACCTCCACCTCAATTGTAGAGCAACTCCTCCTCCTCCACCTCAATTCCAGAGGGACTCCTCCTCAATTCCAGAGGGACTCCACACCTCCACCTCAATTTCAGAGGAACTGTGCACCTCCTCCTCCTCAATTCAAGAGGGACTCCTCCTCAATTCCAGAGGGACTCCACACCTTCACCTCAATTTCAGAGGAACTCCTCCTCCTCCACAGCCATTGCAGAGGAACTCCACAGCTCCACCTCAATTCCAGAGGAATTCCGCACCTCCACCTCAATTGCAGAGGGACTCCTCCTCCATCACCTTAATTCCAGAGGGACTCCGCATCTACACCTCAATTCCAGAGGACCTTCTCAATTCCAGAGGAACTCCTCCACAGCCATTGCAGAGGAACTCCACAGTTCCACCTCAATTCCAGAGGAACTCCTCCTCCACCTCAATTCCAGAGGGACTCCTCCTCCACCACCTTAATTCCAGAGAGACTCCGCACCTACACCTCAATTCCAGAGGAACTCCTCAATTCCAGAGGAACTCTGCACCTCCTCCTCCTCAAAACCAGAGGGACTCCTCCTCCTCAATTCCAGAGGAACTCCTCCTCCGCCTCAATTCCAGAGGGACTCCACACCTCCACCTCAATTGCAGAGGGACTCCTCCTCCACCACCTTAATTCCAGAGGGACTCCGCACCTACACCTTAATTCCACAGGAACTCCTCAATTCCAGAGGGACTCCTCCTCAATTCCAGAGGGACTCCGCTCCTCCACCTCAATTCCAGAGGGACTCTTCCTCCTCAATTCCAGAAGGACTTCACACCTCCTCCTCAATTCCAGAGGAACTCCGCACCTCCTCCTCAATTCCAGAGGTACTCCGCACCTCTACCTCAATTCCAGAGGGACTCCTCCTCTTCCTCAATTCAAGAGTGACTCCGCACCTCCACCTCAATTCCAGAGGGACTCCGCTCCTCAATTCCAAAGGGACTCCGATCCTCCATCTCAATTCCAGAGGGACTCTTCCTCCTCAATTCCAGAGGGACTCCGCCCCTCCTCCTCAATTCCAGAGGTACTCCGCACCTCCACCTCAATTACAGAGGGACTCCTCCTCTTCCTCAATTCAAGAGTGACTCCGCACCTCCACCTCAATTCCAGAGGGACGCTGCTCTTCCGCCTCAATTCCAGAGGGACTCCGCACCTCCACCTCAATTCCAGAGGGACTCCGCACCTCCACCTCAATTCCAGAGGAACTCCTCCTCCTCCACTTCAATTCCAGAGGGACTTCACACCGCCACCTCAATTCCAGAGGAACTCCGCACCTCCTCAATTCCAGAGGAACTCCGCACCTACACCTCAATTCCAGAGGGACTCTGCACTTCCACCTCAATTCCAGAGGGACTCTGCACCTCCACCTCAATTGTAGAGCAACTCCTCCTCCTCCACCTCAATTCCAGAGGGACTCCTCCTCAATTCCAGAGGGACTCCACACCTCCACCTCAATTTCAGAGGAACTGTGCACCTCCTCCTCCTCAATTCAAGAGGGACTCCTCCTCAATTCCAGAGGGACTCCACACCTTCACCTCAATTTCAGAGGAACTCCTCCTCCTCCACAGCCATTGCAGAGGAACTCCACAGCTCCACCTCAATTCCAGAGGAATTCCGCACCTCCACCTCAATTGCAGAGGGACTCCTCCTCCATCACCTTAATTCCAGAGGGACTCCGCATCTACACCTCAATTCCAGAGGACCTTCTCAATTCCAGAGGAACTCCGCACCTCCTCCTCCTCAATTCCAGAGGAACTCCACACCTCCACCTCAATTCCAGAGGAACTCCTCCACAGCCATTGCAGAGGAACTCCGCAGTTCCACCTCAATTCCAAAGGAACTCCTCCTCCGCCTCAATTCCAGAGGAACTCTGCACCTCCACCTCAATTCCAGAGGGACTCCGCACCTCCACCTCAATTGCAGAGGAACTCCGCACCTCCACCTCAATTGCAGAGGGACTCCTCCTCCACCACCTTAATTCCAGAGGGACTCCGCACCTACACCTCAATTCCAGAGGAACTCCTCAATTCTAGAGGAACTCCGCACCTCCTCCTCCTCAATTCCAGAGGGACTCCTCCTCCTCAATTCCAGAGGGACTCTGCACCTCCACCTCAATTCCAGACGAATTCCACACCTCCACCTCAATTCCAGAGGAACTCCTCCTCAATTCCAGAGGGACTCCGCTCCTCCACCTCAATTCCCGAGGGACTCTTCCTACTCAATTCCAGAGGGAATCCGCACCTCCTCCTCAATTCCAGAGGAACTCCTCCTCCTCAATTCCAGAGAAACTCCTCTTCAATTCCAGAGGGACTCCGCTCCTCCACCTTGATTCCCGAGGGACTCTTCCTACTCAATTCCAGAGGGACTCCGCACCTCCACCTCAATTCCAGAGGAACTCCTCCTCCTCCACCTCAATTCCAGAGGAACTCCGCACTGCCACCTCAATTCCAGAGGAACTCCGCACCTCCTCAATTCCAGAGGAACTCCGCACCTAAACCTCAATTCCAGAAGGACTCCGCACTTCCACATCAATTCCAGAAGGACTCCGCACTTCCACATCAATTCCAGAAGGACTCCGCACTTCCACCTCAATTCCAGAGGGAGTCTGCACCTCCACCTCAATTTCAGAGCAACTCCTCCTCCTCCACCTCAATTCCAGAGGAACTCCGCACCTCTTCCTCAATTCCAGAGGAACTCCACACATACATCTCAATTCCAGAGGGACTCCGCTCCTCCACCTCAATTTCAGAGGGACTCCACACTTCCACCTCAATTCCAGAGGAACTCCTCCCCCTCCACCTCAATTCCAGAGGAACTCCTCCTCCACCTCATTTGCAGAGGGACTCCTCCTCTACCATCTTAATTCCAGAGGAACTCCTCAATTCTAGAGGAACTCTGCACCTCCTCCTCCTCAATTCCAGAGGGACTCCACACCTCCACCTCAATTCCAGAGGAACTCCTCCCCAATTGCAGAGGGACTCCGCTCCTCCACCTCAATTCCAGAGAGACTCTTCCCCCTCAATTCCAGAGTGACTCCGCACCTCCACCTCACTTCCAGAGGAACTCCTCCTCCTCCACTTCAATTCCAGAGGGACTCGGCACCTCCATCTCAATTCCAGAGGAACTCCGCACCTCCACCTCAATTCCAGAGGAACTCCTCCTCCTCCACCTCAATTCCAGAGGGACTCCGCACCGCCACCTCAATTCCAGAGGAACTCCGCACCTCCCCAATTCCAGAGGAACTCCGCACCTAAACCTCAATTCCAGAAGGACTCCGCACTTCCACATCAATTCCAGAGGGATTCCGCACCTCCACCTCAATTCCAGAGAAACTCCGCACCTACTCCTCAATTCCAGAGGAACTCCGCACCTCCTCAATTCCAGAGGGATTCCGCACCTCCACTTCAATTCCAGAGGGATTCCGCACCTCCACTTCAATTCCAGAGGGACTCTGCACCTCCACCTCAATTCCAGAGCAACTCCTCCTCCTCCACTTCAATTCCAGAGGGACTGCGCACCTCCACCTCAATTCCAGAGGAACTCCACACCTACACCTCAATTGCAGAGGGACTCCTGCTCCACCACCTTAATTCCAGAGGGACTCCGCACCTATACCTCAATTCCAGAGGAACTCCTCAATTCCAGAGGAACTCCACGCCTCCTCCTCCTCAAATCAAGAGGGACACCACACCTCCACCTTAATTTCAGAGGAACTCCTCCTCCTCCACAGCCATTGCAGAGGAACTCCACAGCTCCACCTCAATTCCAGAGGAATTCCGCACCTCCACCTCAATTGCAGAGGGACTCCTCCTCCATCACCTTAGTTCCAGAGGGACTCCGCATCTACACCTCAATTCCAGAGGAACTTCTCAATTCCAGAGGAACTCCACACCTCCACCTCAATTCCAGAGGAACTCCTCCTCAATTCCAGAGGGACTCCGCACCTCCACCTCAATTCCAGAGGAATTCCACACCTCCACCTCAATTCCCGAGGGACTCTTCCTCCTCAATTCCAGAGGGACTCCGCACCTCCTCAATTCCAGAGGTACTCCGCACCTTCACCTCAATTCCAGAGGGACTCCTCACCTCCACCTCAATTCCAGAGGAAATCCTCCTCCTCCACCTCAATTCCAGAGGAAATCCTCCTCCTCCACCTCAATTCCAGAGGGACTCCGCACCGCCACCCCAATTCCAGAGGAACTCCGCACCTCCTCAATTCCAGAGGAACTCCGCACCTAAACCTCAATTCCAGAGGGACTCCGCACCTAAACCTCAATTCCAGAGGGACTCCGCACTTCCACATCAATTCCAGAGGGATTCCGCACCTCCACCTCAATTCCAGAGGGAGTCTGCACCTCCACCTCAGTTCCAGAGCAACTCCTCCTCCTCCACCTCAATTCCAGAAGGACTCCGCACCTCCTCCTCAATTCCAGAGGAACTCCACACATACATCTCAATTCCAGAGTGACTCCGCTCCTCCACCTCAATTCCAGAGGGACTCCGCACTTCCACCTCAATTCCAGAGGGACTCCACACCTCCACCTCAATTCCAGAGGAACTCCTACTCCTCCTCTTCAATTGCAGAGGGACTCCGCACCTCCTCCTCCTTAATTCCAGATGGACTCAGCACCTCCACCTCAATTCCAGAGGAACTCCACACTTCCACCTCAATTCCAGAGGGACTCCACACCTCCACCTCAATTCCAGAGGAACTCCTACTCTTCCTCCTCAATTCCAGAGGGACTTCGCACCTCATCCTTATTTCCAGAGGAACTCTTCCTCCTCAATTCCAATTAGACTCCGCACCGCCTCCTTTAATTCCAGAGGAACTCCGCACCTCTGCCTCAATTCCAGAGGAACTCCGCACCTCCACCTCAATTCCAGAGGGACTCCTCCTCATTTCCAGAGGGACTCCACACCTTCACCTCAATTCCAAAGGAACTCCGCTCCTCCTCTTTAATTCCAGAGGAACTCTGCATTTCCTCCTCCATTTCAGAAGAACTCCGCACCTACACCTCAGTTCCAGAGGGATTCCGCACCTCCTCCTCCTTAATTCCAAAGGGACTCTGCACCTACACCTCAATTCCAGAGGAACCCTTCCTCATCAATTCCAGAGGGACTCTGTACCTCCTTAATTCCAGAGGGACTCCACACCTCCACCTCAGTTCCAGAGGAACTCTTCCTCCTCAATTCCAGAGAGACTGCACACCTCTACCTCAATTCCAGAGGAAGTCTTCCTCCTTAATTCCAGAGAAGGTGTGGCCTGGATAGTGTGCTCCCTTGGAGAGAGGGTTGGGCCTGGAGAGTGCAGTCCTCTGTAGAGAGGGTGTTGTCACCTGGGTCCACACTCAACAAAACTCATGGTCTATGTTGTCACCAGGGTCCACACTCAGCAGACTAATGGTCTATGTTGTCACCCAGGTCCACACTCAGTAGATTCAGTAGATTCGTGGTCTATGTTTTCCACTCATCAGACTGGTGGTCTTTATTGTCACCAAGTTTCACACTCAGAAGACACGTGGTCTATATTGCCACCCAGCTCCACACTCAGAAAACTCATGGTCTATGTTTTTACCAGGGTCCACATTCAGCAGACTGGTGGTCTATATTGCCACCTGGGTCCACACTCAGAAGACTCATGGTGTACATTGCCACCTTGGTCACCACTTAGAAGACTCGTGGTCTATATTGCCACCAGAATCCATACTCAGAAGACTTGTGGTCTATACTGCCACTCGGGTCCGCTCTCAGAAGACTCATGGCCTATGTTGTCACCTGGGTCCACGCTCAGAAAACTTGTGGTCTATGTTAACACCTGGGTTAACATTCAGCAGACTCATGGTCTATGTTGCCACCCGGGTCCACACTCAGCAGACTCGTGGTCTATGTTGTCACCTGTGTCCACACTCAGAAGACTCGTGGTCTATACTGCCACCTGGGTCCACACTCAGAAAACTCATGGTCTATGTTGTCACCTGTGTCCACACTGTGTCCACACTCAGAAAACTCATGGTCTATGTTGTCACCTGGGTCCACACTCAGTAGACTCATGGTCTATGTTGTCACCCGGGTTGTCACTCACAGGACACATTCCTTGAGGAAGCAGTTTGTGGCCGGCGCTCTTATATGGTGATTTTGCCTCAATCTGGGATAATAAATAATTCCGGAACCTCAATAATAAAACGTTCCCCATAAAGCTCCTCCTCCGGGAGGGAATTAGATGAGTTTATAGCAGAAATCTGACAAGAGATAAGAACGTTGGAGAACATCTACAAGAGGTTAATGATTAATCTTCTCCTATGGCCGGCTCTCTGAAGGTCAAAGTGACGGCAGAATTCCTCTCCTCTCATTTCACTCGGCACACAAAAATGACCACAAAACAAACATTTCCTTTCCCCTAGTTCCCCTCCCTCGCTCGCTGTTTATGTAGCCTGAACTTTCTGTTCCTTGTATCTGAGCTGGGGAAGGGGAACCCGCGACCATCATGGCTTCCGATTGGCCCAACGCCAACCTGAGGACACAAATATTTACTATAGGCCAGGCTACACCGTGTACTGAGAACCATCATGATGGCCAGTCCTGGAGACCAACACAACCTTAGTGATGACTGCAACAGGTTGTCTCAACGGCCATTTTATATGACGGTGGGCACTATGTGCAGGAGAGGAGTGTGCAGGGTGTGACGGACAGCCTGACACCCCAACTGGGTATCTCCACCAGACTACAGCTTCCTCCAGCCAGGGACCGGAACCGAGCACATTTCCCCCAAGCATCAGACAGAAGCAATGTTGGGGTCAAACAAGGACTGACTTTATTAACAAACAGCACAGCATTTCTACATAAAACCCCTCCCCCGAGACAGCTATGACCCACATTACAGTCCTAGAAGAAAATTGCAGCCAGCAATGGTTGATGCCAGGAAACCTGTACCAGAAAATAATGTTTCTTAACCCCATAAATGCTGGAATTCACCCCCTAAACCTAGTTCCACTATGCACAGTATGCCAAGGGGTCCCAAAAACAGTCCCTCCAGCCCGGATTGCATGGAAATGGTAGCGGTCAGCCAGGAACCCAGAGGAGTGATATAACCCCAAGAGGGGGGGGTCTCCTTAGTCCTAAGTCTTTGGGAAGGAGGCTGGCCCCCAGGACCCTCCAGGAACCCAAGTCACAGTGGTTTCAGTGACATCCCCCCCCCAAAAGGTAGACTAAACAGGTCCCGGACCCCCAACTTGTCTGGTCCTACATTAGTCGACCAGTATACCACCACACATTCTGTTGTCGGGATGTCTCGCATCTGCTACTTAGGGGCAACAAAGTCCACGCTTTCTCCCGAACATCCATACAGCACCTGCTGAGGAATACCAGCTGCATACCCTCTCTGTGGTCCTAATGTCGCTGTAGGTGTGGGGCCAAGGTCGGGGACCCTCTGTCCTGTTGCCATCCCTTCTGCTGGGGTGAGAGGTGCGGACAGAAAGAAACTGAGTCCACGTTGTGTGGAGAGGGATGGGCAGAGACCACAGGTGCTCTGCTCCACTATCATCGTCTTAGCTGGAGAGACTCTGTGGCTACAAATCTCTACCAATGGGGAGAGGGGGCAACTCCCTTCTCTCCCTGGGCCCCTGGAACTGCTGCGGGTGTGGGGCAGAGGTCTTGGATCTTTTGTCAAGTTTCCAGCTCTTCAGCTGGGGGTTCGACCTTTTCTGCATCAGCCTGGGAGAGGACTGCCTGCCATGGCTCCCTGGAGCTCTGAAGGTGTTGCCGGTGCCAGGCAGAGGTAAGTAGTGCTCTGCCTCGATGCTGGAAGCTCACAGGGTTGTTCCTCCTCAGCAGAAAAGTCTATTCAATCCCCAGACTCTGGTGGCTGAAGATAGAGTCTCACCATCTCCTGTCCCTGGAACCCAGGAGATGTTACTGGTGCTGGGCAGAAGATAGTAATGCTTTGCCCCAATGCCAGCGATTCAGTTGGGGGTGGGAGCTAGATGGCAAAGGCCTGATGATGGGGAGAGGGACCACCTGCCCTGGCTCCCTGGAGCTCGGGAAATGCAACATGGCAGGGCACTGAGGCGTGTTGTTGACCTTCGTCACACAGTCCTTTGTACTCTTGCAGTATTAAAAAAATCTAAATCTTCCTGCAATCCAAAATTGTTGGGAATATCTGGTTCCCTAAAATCCTGGCTGTCATATCTCTACCACTTGGCTGTACTTCTGAAGTCCAGATCTTCCTGGAAACCCTCAAATAACAGCCCTGGACCATCAAGATCATAGCCCTTCCTGGGAGTACCATCCTTCCGCCATGGACAAACTTGGGTAATGTACTAATGAGGCCCTCGGTATCCTCCATCCAACATCATGTCGATGCAGACCAGACGTTTCATTCGGGTCACCCATTCCTGCTGGGGCTGCTCTCTGAGGAAGGACATCTGTAAGTTCTGCTGGAGCCAGTATAGCACCTCCGGGGTAGCAAGATCCTTTCCACAATGTTCTTGTTCCAAGTGCAGGGCCTCAAAAACTAAAGCAAGGCAAAAAATAGTTGGGAGATCCAAAAGACCCCCAGATAGGTAATAGGCCAATCAGGCCAAAAGATCCTCCATTCACATTAAAATAAAGTACGAAAACGTTCTCACCTTCAAATGACCCGGGGCCACACACTGCAACATACAAACCGCTATACAACTACCCTCCGTCTTAGATGAGCAAGATGTAGGAGTCAACAATATCCAGAGCCTCAGACATCGGGACCACCCATATTCAGCCACATAGACAAGTGACAGGGCTCTGGAAAATAGACCCACAAAACAGACCTATGGCCTACATAGAAATAACAGCACCCTAAGTTGCATATAAATGAATAGGGACCCAGTGTGGATACAGAGCCATATAAGTCCCGGTCAATGCCACCATGAGAATTGATCCCCGTGGTTCAAAGTATAAGTGGCAGTTAGAACATCTCACAGCTTAAATGTGATGAAGGTTGAAGGCTGATTAGTCAGTTGAGCCCAGTGAGACCGACCGCCTAACCAGACTGGCTGGGTACATGGAGAGTAATGGCATCCAGGGCCCGTATAGTACATTGAAATGTCATTACAGTTCCATTGGGGTGACCCAGCAGGCCATGAGGAAATAATGAACTTGTTCCATAGGAAAAGGCAACCGCAGCATGAAATGTTCCCGCTGGCTCTCACCACTGCAAACCGTATTTCGATGCTGCGATCATCACATTGGTCAGCAGATAGATTGAAATCAGATCCAAAACCCCGCAAGGTTTGAGTAGATGACCCTCTGGTAGTAGGAGCTCAAAGCAGTAGTCTTCCGTACCACCTGTGTAGGCGTGGCCCAAAGACTACCTGATGCTGCCTGCGTCAACGCGTTTCGCCCGCGTGACCATGAGCTTCGTCAGGACATCGATTACCAGATCCACATATTGTTTGGAATGGTGAGAGCCTACGGGCCTACATATAGGATCATTCCTACCCCTGTATAGTATCCATTCTGCCCCCCATATAGGATCATTCCTACCCCTGTATAGTATCCATTCTGCCCCATATAGGATCATTCCTACCCCTGTATAGTATCCATTCTGCCCCCCATATAGGATCATTCCTACCCCTGTATAGGATCCATTCTGCCCCCCATATAGGATCATTCCTACCCCTGTATAGGATCCATTCTGCCCCCCATATAGGATCATTCCTACCCCCATATAGGATCCAAGTTCCCCCTCTATAGGATCATTCCTACCCCTGTATAGGATCCATACTGCCCCCATATAGGATCATTCCTACCCCCATATATGATCCATCCTACCCCTGTATAGGAACCATCCTGCCCTCATACAGGATCCATCCTACCCCCATATATGATCCATCCTACCCCCGTATAGGATCCATCCTGCCCCTGTATAGGACCCATCCTGCCCCTGTATAGGACACATCCTACCCCCATATATGATCCATCCTACCCCTGTATAGGACCCATCCTACCCCATATAGGACCCATCCAGCCCCCGTATATGATCCATCCTACCCCCGTATAAGTCCATCCTACCCCTGTATAAGTCCATCCTACCCCTGTATAGGACCCATCCTACCCTGTATAGGATCCAAGTTCCCCCTCTATAGGATCGTTCCTACCCCTGTATAGGATCCATACTGCCCCCATATAGGATCATTCCTACCCTGTATAGGATCCATTCTGCCCCCCATATAGGATCATTCCTACCCCCATATAGGATCCAATTTCCCCCTCTATAGGATCATTCCTATCCATGTATAGGATCCATTCTGCCCCCCATATAGGATCATTCCTACCCCCATATAGGATCCAAGTTCCCCCTCTATAGGATCATTCCTACCCCTGTATAGGATCCATTCTGCCCCCATATAGGATCATTCCTACCCCTGTATAGGATCCATACTGCCCCCATATAGGATCATTCCTACCCCCATATATGATCCATCCTACCCCTGTATAGGAACCATCCTGCCCCCATACAAGATCCATCCTACCCCCATATATGATCCATCCTACCCCCGTATAGGATCCATCCTGCCCCTGTATAGGACCCATCCTGCCCCTGTATAGGACACATCCTACCCCCATATATGATCCATCCTACCCCCGTATAAGATCCATCCTACCCCCGTATAAGATCCATCCTACCCCTGTATAGGACCCATCCTACCCCATATAGGACCCATCCAGCCCCCGTATATGATCCATCCTACCCCCGTATAAGTCCATCCTACCCCTGTATAGGACCCATCCTACCCTGTATAGGATCCAAGTTCCCCCTCTATAGGATCGTTCCTACCCCTGTATAGGATCCATTCTGCCCCCCATATAGGATCATTCCTACCCCCATATAGGATCCAAGTTCCCCCTCTATAGGATCATTCCTACCCCTGTATAGGATCCATTCTGCCCCCATATAGGATCATTCCTACCCCTGTATAGGATCCATTCTGCCCCCATATAGGATCATTCCTACCCCTGTATAGGATCCATTCTGCCCCGTATAGGATCATTCCTACCCCTGTATAGGATCCATTCTGCCCCGTATAGGATCATTCCTACCCCTGTATAGGATCCATTCTGCCCCATATAGGATCATTCCTACCCCCATATAGGATCCATTCTGCCCCCATATAGGATCATTCCTACCCCTGTATAGGATCCATTCTGCCCCATATAGGATCATTCCTATCCCTGTATAGGATCCATTCTGCCCTCCATATAGGATCATTCCTACCCCTGTATAGGATCCATACTGCCCCCATATAGGATCATTCCTACCCCCATATAGGATCCAAGTTCCCCCTCTATAGGATCATTCCTACCCCTGTATAGGATCCATTCTGCCCCGTATAGGATCATTCCTACCCCTGTATAGGATCCATTCTGCCCCCATATAGGATCATTCCTACCCCTGTATAGGATCCATTCTGCCCCCCATATAGGATCATTCCTACCCCTGTATAGGATCCACGTTCCCCTCTATAGGATCATTCCTACCCCTCTATAGGACCATTCCTACCCCCGCATAGGACCATTCCTACCCCTGTATAGGATCCATGTTCCCCCTCTTTAGGATCATTCCTACCCCTGGATAGGATCCATGTTCCCTCTCTGTAGGTCCATTCCTGCCCCCATATCGGATCCATTCCTACCCCTGTATAGGATCCATGTTCCCCCTCTATAGGATCATTCCTACCCCTGGATAGGATCCATGTTCCCCCTCTTTAGGTCCATTCCTGCCCCCATATCGGATCCATTCCTACCCCTGTATAGGATCTACATTCCCCCTCTATAGTACATTACATTACATTACATTGAGTTTATATAGCGCCAAAGGGTTTGCTCAGCGCTGTACAATAGAGGGGGGGACAATACATGAAACATTACAGCAACTACAAACAGCACACGAGGGGTAAGAGGGCCCTACTCTTTCGAGCTTACAATCTGGGAGGGAGGGGGTAGTGGTACAGGAGGAAGTGGCTGTGGGGGATGGAGTGGTAGGAGGAATGAAGGAGAGCAGCAGTTAGGTGAGGGTGGGGTAGGCTTCCCTGAAGAGGTGGGTTTTCAGGGAGCGCCTGAAGGTGAGGAGGGAAGGTGACAGTCTGATGGATTGGGGTAGTGAGTTCCAGAGGATGGGGGAGGACCTGGAGAAGTCTTGCAGACGTGCGTGTGAGGAGGAGACCAGGGAGCAAGATAGAAGGAGGTCCTGTGAAGAGCGAAGGGTACGGGTAGGGTGGTACTTGGGAATCAGGTCGGTGAGGTAGTCAGGGGCAGTGTTGTGAATGGCTTTGTAGGTCAGAGTGAGTAGTTTGAATTTGATGCGTTGGGCGATAGGGAGCCAGTGGAGGGATAGGCAGAGGGGGGTGGAGCCAGTGGAGGGATAGGCAGAGGGGGGTGGAGCCAGTGGAGGGAGAGGCAGAGGGGGGTGGAGCCAGTGGAGGGAGAGGCAGAGGGGGGTGGAGCCAGTGGAGGGAGAGGCAGAGGGTGGTGGAGCCAGTGGAGGGATAGGCAGAGGGGGGTGGAGCCAGTGGAGGGATAGGCAGAGGGGGGTGGAGCCAGTGGAGGGAGAGGCAGAGGGGGGTGGAGCCAGTGGAGGGATAGGCAGAGGGGGGTGGCAGACGTGGAGCGGTTGGTGAGGTGGATGAGTCTGGCAGCTGAGTTCAGGATGGTCTGAAGCGGGGAGAGCCTGCACTGGGGTAGGCCGGTGAGGAGGGAGTTGCAGTAGTCAAGGCGTGAGATGATGAGGGAGTGTACGAGTAGTTTAGTGGTGTCTGGGGTAAGGAAGGAGCGTATTTTGGCGATATTGCGGAGGTGGAGCCTGCATGTGTTTGTAAGTGATTTGACATGAGGTTGGAAGGAGAGGTTTGAGTCCAGAATGACGCCAAGGACTTTGGCTTGCTGGGCGGGATTGATGGTGGTGATGTTAGTAGTGATGGATAGGATGGGGGGGGGGCGCGGGAAGGGGGAAAGACAAGAAGCTCGGTTTTGGAGAGGTTGAGTTTGAGGAAATGGAGCGACATCCAGTCAGAGATGTCGTTTAGGAGGTGAGTGATGCGGGCGGAGAAAGTGGAGGTGAGGTGAGGGGTGGAGAGGTAAATTTGAGTGTCATCAGCATAGAGATGGTAATTGAAGCCGTGGGAGTGTATGAGTTTGCCAAGGGAGGAGGTGTAGATGGAGAAGAGAAGGGGTCCAAGGACAGAGCCCTGGGGGACCCCAACAGAGAGGGGGAGGGAAGGGGAGGTGGCACCATTGTAGGAAACGCTGAAGGAGCGTCGGGATAGGTAGGATGAGAACCAGGAGAGAGCGGTGTCTCTGACGCCAAGGGAGAATAGTTTATTAAGGAGGAGGGGGTGGTCAACTGTGTCGAAGGCCGCGGAGAGGTCCAGGAGGAGGAGGACAGAGTAGTCGCCTTTGGCTTTGGCGGTTAGTAGGTCGTTGGTGATTTTGAGGAGGGCGGTTTCGGTGGAGTGTAGGGGACGGAAGCCGGACTGTAGGGGATCGAGGAGATTGTTGTCAGTTAGGTGGGCGCTTAGGCGGTTGTAGACTAAGCGCTCCAGGAGTTTGGAAGTGAGTGGCAGCAGGGAGATGGGTCTGAGGTTGTTTGGGTCAGAGGGGTCCAGGGAGGGCTTTTTGAGTATGGGGGTGATGTGCGCATGCTTTAGGGGGGAGGGGAATACGCCGGTAGAGAGGGAGAGATTGAAGATGTGGGTGAGGGAGCAGATGAGGGAAGAGGGGGGTGACTGGAGGAGTCGAGAGGGGATAGGGTCTAGGGGGCAGGTAGTGAGGCGGGCTTCAGAGAAGACCCTGGTGACTTCCTCAGTGGTAGCGGGGCTGAAGGAGTGCAGAGCTGGTGGGGTTACGGTAAGCGGGGTCTTGGGTGTGGAGGGGGGCAGTGCGGTTGCGAGGTCAGAGGAGGGAAGAGATGAGGGGGAGATAGGGGGGGGGAGGCTAGGTGGGGAGGTAGATTGCGAGTTGACTATGTCCTGACGGATTGCATCTATAGTATCATTCCTAAACCTGTATAGGACCATTCCTACCCCGTATAGGATCCACGTTCCCCTCTATAGGACTATCCCTACCCCCATATAGGACCATTCCTACCCTTGTATAGGACCATTCCTACCCCTGTATAGGATCCACGTTCCCCTCTATAGGACCATTCCTACCCCTGTATAGGACCATTCCTACCCCTGTATAGGATCCATGTTCCCCCCTGTAGATCCATTCCTACCCATGTATATGACCATTCCTGCCCCCTTATGGGATCCATTCCCACCCCTGTATAGGATCCATGTTCCCCCTCTATAGGACCATTCCCACCCCTGTATAGGATCCACGTTCCCCCTCTATAGGACCATTCCTACCCCCATATCGGATCCATTCCTACCCCGTATAGGACCATTCCTGCCCCTGTATAGGGTCCATGTTCCCCCTCTATAGGACCATTCCTGCCCCCGTATTGGATCCATCCTGATCCTTGGCCTATATACAGAAATGAGGAAGAGTCAGGTGAGGAGAGTTTGGAGAAGTGACAAGGTTCGGTGTGATAGCTCGGCGTGATGACGTCACATTCTCGTACAATGAGAGAACAATTCCCGGAATCTGCACAGACTTCACCAACAAGGAGTCATTGTGAAGATCGGTTGTGTTTACTCTGGAAGATAAGAGGTTAATCTACAGTTTGTGATCTCCCAGCCATACCTGCCAGTATGTGTACAAAGAGGGTGGAGCTGGGAACTCAGATTTCCAAGGACTGTCCACAGGTCACTGTACCAGCCAAAGAGGAGTACAGACGAGATACGGCAACACCGGGTGTGATGGATGGGGGACCAAATCAGATCTGTGATAACAAGGGCCCCGCCATGACACCGACTGTTTGGGGTCAGAGGGACCAACCATTCTACATACCATGAATTCACTCACCTAAGTACCAACCCCCAGGGTGATCCCCATCTGATCCATCCTACCCCCGTATAAGTCCATCCTACCCCTGTATAAGACCCATCCTACCCAATATAGGATCCTTCCTGCCCCCATATATGATCCATCCTACCCCTGTATAAGACCAATCCTACCCCTGTATAGGACCCATCCTACCCAATATAGGACCCATCCAGCCCCCATATATGATCCATCCTACCCCCGTATAAGATCCATCCTACCCTGTATAAGTCCATCCTACCCCTGTATAGGACCCATCCTACCCCATATAGGACCCATCCAGCCCCCGTATATGATCCATCCTACCCCCATATAAGTCCATCCTACCCCTGTATAAGACCCATCTTACCCCCGTATAGGATCCATCCTACCCCCGTATAAGTCCATCCTACCCCTGTATAAGACCCATCCTACCCCATATAGGACCCATCCTGCCCCCGTATATGATCCATCCTACCCCCGTATAGGATCCATCCTGCCCTGTATAAGTCCATCCTACACCTGTATAGGACCCATTCTACCCCCATATAGGATCCATCCTACCCCCATATATGATCCATCCTACCACTGTATAGGACCCATCCTGCCCCTGTATAGGACCCATCCTACCCCCCCCCCGTATAGGACCCATCATACCCCCCACTATAGGATCCATCCTACCCCCATATATGATCCATCCTACCCCTGTATAGGATCCATCCTACCCCGTATATGATCCATCCTAACCCTGTATAGGACCAATCCTACCCCCATATAGGATCCATCCTACCCCCATATATGATCCATCCTACCCCTGTATAGGACCCATCCTGCCCCTGTATAGGACCCATCCTACCCCCATATAGGACCCATCCTACCCCCCCCCCCCATATAGGACCCATCATACCCCCCAATATAGGATCCATCCTACCCCCATATATGATCCATCCTACCCCTGTATAGGATCCATCCTACCCCCATATATGATCCATCCTGCCCTGTATAGGACCCATCCTACCCCTGTATAGGAACCATCCTGCCCCCATACAGGATCCATCCTACCCCCATATATGATCCATCCTACCCCTGTATAGGAACCATCCTGCCCCCATACAGGATCCATCCTACCCCCATATATGATCCATCCTACCCCCGTATAGGATCCATCCTGCCCCTGTATAGGACCCATCCTGCCCCTGTATAGGACACATCCTACCCCCATATAGGACCCATCCTACCCCCTCGTATAGAACCCATTATACCCCCCAATATAGGATCCAACCTACCCCTGTATAGGAACCATCCTACCCCCATACAGGATCCATCCTACCCCCATATATGATCCATCCTACCCCCGTATATGATCCATCCTACCCCTGTATAGGACCCATCCTACCCCCATAAATGATCCATCCTACCCCTGTATAGGGCCCATTCTGCCCCCGTATATGATCTATCCTACCCCTGTATAGGATCCATCCTGCCCCTGTATAGGATCCATCCTGCTACTGTATAGGATCCATCTTACCCCCGTATAGGACCCATTCTACACCCATATAGGATCCATCCTACCCCTGTATAGAATCCATCCTGCCCTCGTATAGGATCCATCCTGCCCTCGTATAGGATCATTCCTATCCCAAATAGGATCCATCCTACCCCTTTCTAGGATCCATCCTACCCCCATATAGGATCCATCCTGCCTCTGTATAGGATCCATCCTACCCCCGTAAATAATCATTCCTATCCCCATATAGGATTAATCCTGCCCCCATATAAGATCCATCATACCCTCATATAGGATCCATCCTGCCTCTGTATAGGATCCATCTTACCTCCATTTAGGACTCATCCTACCCCCATATATGATCCATCCTACCCTCGTATAGGATCCATCCTACCCCCGTATAGGATCCATCCAGCCCCCATATAAGATACATCCTGCCCCCATAAAGGATCCATCCTGCCTCTGTATAGGATCCATCCTATCCCCATATAGGACCATCCTATCCCCATTTAGGATCCATCCTACCCCCATATAGGATCCATCCTACC